>NC_062214.1:175279906-175417054 GCF_902686445.1 Sciurus carolinensis | reverse complement strand
GTGAGAAGGCAGCTCCCTTTGTGCCTCTTAATTACATACACTTCTCCAGAATGGAGCTGAGGCTTTCAAGCCCCTCTTGTTCTTTTCTCCTAATTCAAAACCTTTCAGAGGAAACTCAAGACCAGCCACCTAGGCAACACAGGTTTCAGACACATATGTTTTTAAAATTATGTTTATTTAGCGTATGTACACATAAAAGAGAAATCACCCTCTGACCCCACCCAGCAGAAAACATGCACAAACCCAAGGTATATGTGGAAAGGAGGGACCCCGACCCCAAGTTAGCGGTTGGGATGGTGCAATCCTGTGAGTCAAGGGCCGCAGGAGAGGGCTGGACTCAAGTGTCGGGCAGCCTGGAGCCCCCTGCTGCTGGCCCTAAAACAAGCGTGCGCCATAGCCAAAGGTCTGTTTGATGCCTTCAAAGTAGTACCGCTGCCAGCCCTGCCGTGTCCTCTCTTCCTCAGGGGCAGGGATGCCGCGGCCTTCCATGCACAGCTCAGTCTCTCCACTCTTGTCAATGAAGGTCAACGTGATGGTGGCAAAGTGCCCTGTGGAAAGGCAGAGGGAGGTTTCAGATCCAGTGTTTCCGCAAAAGTTTATGACAAGGGGGAAAAGAAAACATTCTGGGCATGATGGCAATTAACAAATCATGCTTACTTACCCTCTGGCCAAGATTTAAACCTCCACTTCATCGCAATATGTTTCTCAGGAACCTAAAAGAATCAAAAAGCCCAGTCTATAGTACAGACCACAATGGACCCACTCCTGGCTAAGGTTAGCCGTCTGTCTCCGTAGGAGTCTATCATCTGTGAAATTATATTACTTGCAAGAGAATTCAAATTGCATCATTCTTTTAAAAAATAAAATATGTTTTTATTGACCAAAGAGGTTAAAGCCTTAAATTTTACCTACCACAAGCTGAGAAAAAATGAATGGTCTCTCATCTGACCAGACAGAGGCTAGAACCTGGGTCGTGGGCCAGCAGGTACTTACCAGATCAGTAAATTCCCCAGAGACGTTGCCATCTACCATGTGAAACTTCCCACCTTTGTCTGCTTCTAACATTGCGGGAGCATGGGTAAAGGCCTGAACCAGCTATTAAAAAAAAAAAAAAAAAAAAAAAAAAGAAAAGAAAAGAAAAAAAAAAAGAGGCAGGGAGAAGATGCATGGCTCTCATCAGGATCCAGGGACAGATGCTAGCTGAAACTGGCATGTCTCAACTCTCCTTTCCAAGGATGCCACTCTGCCCAACGAGCAGGTCCTGGGTCTCTATATTCTCTTCCATGATGCCATTCCTTTCAGCCTATTCACTTTTCTAACAAGAAGGCTGAGTGGTTCCCACTAAACATGACCCCAAATTAGTACAAATAGAAAAAAGAGAGAGGAAGGGAAAGTCTACTTTGATGTGTGGCTGAACAAAGGTGTCTTCCCTTTGCCTCTATTTGCATCAGGGAAGCCTCATGGTTCTAGCGATTGGTACCTCCCTGCATACTAAGGTGGCTTGCCCACAACCCAAGATACCTGGCAAGGTAGACAGTATGAGGCCTGAGGGACAGTCACACTTACCTCTTGGGTGGTAAACACTCTATAGAGTTCCTCTGGTGATGTCAAAAAGGTTTCTCTAAGGGTGATCTTACAAGTAGGGATTTTGACACCAACAGGTTTAGCCTGGATTTTTTGAGGAGCAGATTTAGTCTGTGAAAGTCAAAGTGGAAGGGTCTGTTTAGAGGAATGGTAAAACCTCAATAAAGCCCCAGAACAGACTTCCCATGAATCCTCCCAGAAATTTTCACCTATAAAGATGATTATTCAAGGAGTTTGAAAGACTCCGTGTTTGGAGCTATTTCGGTTAAGAGAATTATTCCAGAAACATTCTCTATTTCCACACTGTCACTCTAGAACAACTTTGGTACTCATTTAAAAACTCATCAGCCAAGGTTGGGGCTGTAGCTCAGTGGCAGAGAGCTTGGCTAGCATGTGTGAGGCACTGGGTTCGATCCCTAGGACCACATATAAATACATTAAAGGTATTGTTTCTATCTACAACTAAAAAACATTTAAAAAACAAAAACCCATCAGCCAAAGGACAAGCCCACTGTTATATACTTTTTTGTGTATAGTACTGAGGATCCAACTCAGCAAGTGCTCTACCACTGAGCTACATCCCCAACTTTTTAAAATTTTTGAGACAGGGTCTCAATGAGTTTGTCCATGCTGGCCTTGACCTTGTGATCTTTTAACCTCTACCTCCCAAGTAGCTGAGATTCACCACACCCAGCTTCATTAGGCACTTCTGAAGAGCTTAGCATAACTCTCAAGCAGAACATCTATTTGGAAGGAGGAGCTAGGATATAAGCTCAGCAGCGGAGTGCTTTCCGAGCATATGTAAGATGCTGGGTTGATTCCTGGCACCCTGCCTCTCACCCCCAAAGCAGGAAGCATTTCCCCACTCTTATTTCCAGAATATTCATCACTGCACTGACAAAGATACCAGGGCTCCAAACTAAGTAGAGCTTGAACCACATAAATGCTACATCTCTAGGTAAATTATATGCTCACACTACAACTGGGATGAGATGGAATTTCCTGATGGGCGAAGTTAGTGTATGACATGAGATCTTCAATATCTAAGTATGAAATACAATACCCCAGTCCCAACACTGAAGACTTTTATATAGGTAAAGATGATCTTATGCTCATAAACTCCTAAATGGTGTTAAGTCCAATCTAAAATCACACTTTGAAGTCCCCAATGGCTTCCCTTTGCTCTAGGGATCCACTATACATGTATTAAAAACCAAACAAACAAAAAACAAAAAAAACAGGTTAAAGGTGGACAGATAACTACATATTATGGACTCTAAAAAGCACAAGGAGCAGATCATAGACTTCTCTGGCTTCAAGGTTAGGGTCAGAGGAAAAGTCGACATGGAATAAGGAAGGCAGTCTCTCAAAAGTCTTTGCAGGGCTGGGGAGATAGCTCAGTTGGTAGAGTGCTTGCCCTGCAAGCACAAGGCCCTGGGTTCGATCCCCAGCACCGCGGGGGGGGGGGGGGGAGTCTTTGCAGACACCCTCCCCACACTGCCCAGGAATAATACTGTTTACCTTGCGCTCCTCAGTTTTCAGTGCTGGCTGCCCTGCTGGGTCTACTGACTCTCCATTCACTGTAGGCAAGATCATGCCCTGCGTGAACTCTGAAAAGACAAAATCCCAGCTCATGGAAGTTGTATCTTAGCAACAGTTTGACAAACACAGCCATCTAAGCCAGAATGAGATAATGACTAGAAAAGGACATCTTAATCTATTTTACATTTTTACCTTTGGTCTATGCCAGACAGGTCTCTGAGTATAGGTTATACAATACAGTATGTTCACTGGAATTATCTCAAAAACCTTAACCTTCACTGACTTGGAAGCATTATAACTTGTTAAATGCACGTAAGGTCTATTACTCAAGGCAGCCAGTAAATGGAGTAGCACTTGTGTGTTCAGCCCCTTTACTCCACTGTCTTACCTCTGTAGAAGAGTTATAACTAGTTGGCACTAAAGCACTAAAAGAACACCACTTTCCTTGCTGGTTCTTTTTTTTTTTTGGGTGCTGGGGATCGAACCCAGGGCCTTGTGCTTACAAGGCAAGCACTCTACCGACTGAGCTATCTCCCCAGCCCCCTTGCTGGTTCTTTTGATGGTTATTTTATGTACCCCAGCACCCAGATCAGAACAAATTGGCAGAAATAAAATTCCAGAGGAAGAGCTGAGCTGACCTCTATTCTAACCTCCTAAGTACCCCTGGAGAATGCATATCAAAGACAGTCCAGGATTATACTCAAGTAAGGAGTCCAGGGAATGCCAACGCTTACATCAGTGCTGTACAATGGAAGTATAATGTGAGACTCAAACGTAATTAAAATTTTCTAGTAGTCACACTAAGAAGTAATAAAATAGATAAATTTTACTAGTATATTTAACCTAATGTAGCCAAACTACCATTCAACATGTTATCAATATTCAAAAATTGAGATATTTTACTTTTTTTTTTGGGGGGGGTGGGGGGGTACCAAGTCCTCAAAATTCACATTTTAAATGCATAGCAAATCTCAATTTGGACTAGCCACAGTTCAAGAGTTTAATAGTTAACATATTAGACAATGCTGCTCTATAGCTTTCTCTTACTCTGAGCTTACAGACTGACTACAACATGAAATAAGCCCACTCTTCCCAAATCTTGACTCATCTGCCAAAGAAAGGACAGTCAGGTCCCTCAGTGACAGGTGGAAGAATGCCTCCTCAAGGCACATGTAACTACTCAAGGGATACCTGTTTTGAGGGTGCTGATGTAAATTCCCATTGCTTCTCTTAGAAGTTTCACCCCTTCTTCCTTCATTAAGGCCACGAGATTTGTGTCAGGCTCATCTTTGGCAAGGCTCACACTAATCTGGGTGAAAGATCAGAAGTAAGTGGTAAATAACTTGAGGGACACCCACATCATGGCATGTGGGTACTGAGCAATCAGATAACTGCTGACCATTTCCAAAGGAAATGTGCAGACTTGGAGCATTCATACAATCCCATTAGTGTTCCTTCTCATGTCCTTCTGCTAAGGCAAAGGTGGCCAATAATGGAACCCAATCCACTAGCTAAAGCAAGGAAATTAAGTAAGTGCAAGTTGCTCTGGAAGCATCCAATGGCACTATATACCTAGAAAATCATCTGTGATTTCTAGAACTACTAGACTGTAGTTCTGAATGTTTGGATCAAGTCTGGGCTATTAATCATTTTTCTCATCTGAGAATAAGAGGAAAAGGAGGACTCTGATAAGGAGTTAGGAAGCACAAACCTCCACTTCGTCCACACTGTTTTCATCAGACAAATTGGGGATCTCCACATGTCCCTTGTACTGAACTCCTGACTTGGAGGTACCTGTCAAAAGCAATGTCATTAGTTTTCCTTTGTGGGAGAGGTCTCTTCTAAATGTCCTAAAGAGCACTACCCCACTTATGCTTCTTTTGGATAGCTGAACTGTTTACTCAGAGAATGCCACATGCCAGATACAATCTATACCTACTACCCCAAAGTTTTTCCTCACTTGATTATTAGAAATCAACTGTGTTACTACCGTGTGGGACCAAGAACTACACAGACTGAACTAGTGCCCAGGGAGAACTTAGGTCAATAGCCAATTCAGTCGGTTCTGCTAGAACACTTGCTTTGAAAAGACAGTTATTTCAATGTGATAGCTATACGAGAGAAGAATTTGATTATGAGAATTTCATATTTGCTTCTATGTGATTTCATCCATGAACAACATTAAGCAAACACAGAAAAGTACACAAAGCTGAACCAAGCTGCAGAGGAATACACAAAACACACATCTCAACGATCTACCTGCCCATGACCTGGGTTTATTGCATGTTATAAGATACAACCATAAACAGTTGGTGTTGGAAAATTCCTTCTAATTTCCTATGACCCTCTCTCCACCTCTTCACAACTGCCCTCAAGCTGCAACCTCTGATGCCAAATATCACAAGGAAACTTTAGGTCTTTTTCAAGGTGATACACCATACTTACTATTGAATTTACATGTTTCTTTGCATATAACATATAAAATTGTGTTACTGAAAGTTTTTGGGTACTGTGTCCCTAATCTCATCTTCCCTTTAAACTTGGTTTTAATTGAATGATTTTTGTAGTGCATCAACTTTTAAGAACATATGATGAAAGTCAGCAAAACTGACTCAAAATTAACCAACATTTACCTTCATCTTTCAGGTTTCAGTTTCTTAAATTGTAAGAGGGGAATAGGGCAAGATATGAGGTACCTTCTGGACTTTAGGTATACTTTAAAAACAACAAATCATGGATGAATTTATCTATTATCACTCTTTTTATTATTACCATTCACTTAAGAAAAATCTGAAGTGCACCCCAACAGAGTGGCTATCTAATACTTCTTTAGCTTTATGGGATTTAATTGGTTTTGCAGTCCTGGGGATTGACATGCTAGGCAAGCACTCTACCTCTTGGCCACATCCTAAGCTCAGCTTTATGCATTTTAAAATTCAGCCTCTGAACTGTTAGGACCACCCAAGTGGTGTGCACACATCACCCCAATTCTTTCCTAAGATCACCACAGATGGAACATTTTAAATAATGGCAGAGGCTGTAGCTCTACTGCCATTAGCAAGCCCAAGGTCCAGGGTTTGATCTTAGCACGGCGGGGGGGGGGGGGGGGGGGGGGGGAATTAAAAACGCCAAAAGACTGTATTATAAAAAGCTAGGCGTGGTGGCACACACCTGTAATCCCAGAGGCTTGAGAGGCTGAGGCAGGAGGATCAAAAGTTCAAAGCCAGCCTTGGCAACTTAGCAAGGTCCTAACTAACTTAGTGAGACACTGTCTCAAAATAAAAAAGGGATGGCTCAGTGACAGTGCCTTTGGCTTCGATCCTTGCTACAAAACAAACAACAAAAACAACAACAAAACTCCCTCTTCACAAGACAGAGGTTGCCAGCCTAAGGAAATAGGACATTATGCACCCCAACACAGTTCAAGGCCAAAAGATGCAGTGCCCAGCACTTCACTGGTGGAACTCATGAAACCCAGAGAGAGAGGAATCTGTTTAGGGTCCCAAGTGGCAGAGCAATTTCAGCACCTAATGCTGATGCACTCAAAAGTAATGTTGTCTTGTCCCTTCAAGAGTTCCTAACTCCTCAAAAACTGTTTTCTCCAGCTCTCTAGCAGGTCAATGGAAACACAGTTAATCTCTTCTCTTGAGAGTACAGAAAATACTTACCTGTCCAGTTTAGTTTGATGCTCCATTCATAAAAGAAGATAAGTTTGCCTTTTCGATTGTTAATGGATGCCTCTCCATCAAGCTTACTCACTTCTGTCACCTCACACTTCCCTTCCTCATTTTGCACCTTTACTGCCAGGAACAGTGTTTTCAGCTTTTCTGTGGACCAATTTGAAGCATCCCTCTCTGTCCTGCAAAATAAACCCCCAAACTATGGACCAGCAATCAAGTTGAGGACACGCTGCTTGCTCTATGCAAGAGAACGCAAGTTAAAGGTCTGACCAATAGATTGGGGGGAAAAAAAACCCCACAAAAATTCTCAGTCCTGCTCCTGCATGTCCATAAAGATGTCACTATTAGGAAAACATGAAGTGGTATATTATCAACAAAGACAAGTACTGTACAGAATGGCACAAACTAAAGAGAAAGTTAAGCTCTGCATGATCCTTGATTCTTTAACATGGCGCCCCCATCTGACCAAAAGGAAAACTGCACATGCTGCCGAGGTCAGAACCACAGACCGGACCACGGAATACAGTTTTTAATTAAAATGTCCAGGAAAGAGTAAACTAACTGTGTTTCTGCACAGAGTTCTGACCTATCAGATTTAGGCTGTACTATAATAAACACCTTACATTCTAGTTTCCCTAGGTGGCCACAAAAACTGAAGTCGGCGTTTTAAAAACAGTTTTAACAGAAATCAGGTTAAGTACTTTGGGTATGGCAAAAAAAGAGATGAGTGAAACAGAGAAAAATCATCTTTCTTCCCACTTATTAACTTTAAAATAATAGCAAAAATAGCTGCAACAGAGTAAAATCACAGTAAACATTATGAACAAAGGTCAACAGAGTTCAAAGATAAGGAAATATTACTTCTTTTAAGAACCGTTTGGCTATAAAACCAAGACTGCGCGGCAACCTGGAGTTACAACACAACCAACTTAACAGTTCCGGGTGAGAGGCTGCAGCCGTCTTCAGCATCCCAGCTCTGAGCACCTGCAGATGCAGAACCTTCTCCCTCTGAACTGAGGCAGCAGTTCTCTACGACTGACTTTTAATTTCACCGCAAGCCGCAAAACAGGAATTACAGCGCCCGGGTCCTGACACTTCCATAGCAATCTCCCAACACAGCCCCAAGGAGTTTGGGTCTCACTGACTCCTCCGGCCACGTGTAGAACGCATTTCCCTGCTCAGGCTTGATGCAGCAACTTGGGCGTTCTGTTCGGTACGAAATTCCTCCTCTGGGACACAGCCGTCCGCGACGACCCTTTCGCCCCAAAGAGAGACGATGGCCGGGGGTGGAGAGGCCTGGGGCTGCGAACGCCTGCCACAGGAAGCACCCACCCCCATCCCAGGACAGGGCTGCCTGGGCCCCAGCTCTGTCCGGCCCGAGGTTCCAGGAACCCCAAATCCCCAGCCGGGTCGCAGGGCTCCTGCGGCCTGCCTCGCCAACCCTCACCAGTGCCAGTTGTTGACGTTGGTGGCGTCCGCCCGCTCCTCCACGATCCAGCGTGGGTCACCCTCACCCCACTTGGCCATCGGCTTTCCTATCGCACCTCCACCAGCTCCCAAGCAGCCGCAGACACAGCCTTAGGACCGCTTGGTCCCAGCCGCCCGGCAGCGCCTGGAAACTACTAGAAGCGGTCGCAGCACCTCCTGGCTTGCTTTTCCCTCCACCCCACCCCCTCCCCGCCTTAACTTCCGGCTCCTCCCCACTTCCACCAGCTACTTCCGTTCAAACTTGCCGGCCCATCGAGTAGAGTAGGTTCCGCTTGTCCTAGAGTTCCTTCCTACTCCCTCAGGGGCCCGAAATCCAGCCTCTCACATTACCATTGCTCACCGGTAAGGACACAAAGGATAGGTCTCATTGTTTATTTAAGCTCTAAATCGGCCTTGCTGAGCCTCATGGGAGTTGTAGTCTTGTTAAGTGACCCTTTGGCTAACCGCGGAAGGTCGTACGGAAAGTGAAGGAAATGACCTAGCACAGCACGCGGGGGCTTCTGGGGCAGTAGTCAAGAAGCCCCACGGCTCAAGGGAACAGCGTCTGTTCGCCGAGGCCAGAGAACTACAACTCCCAGGATGCTTTGCAACAGTGTTCTTCGCCCAAGACTTCCCCGAAATTGAACCCTTCCGCCCCTTCTCTGGGCCGCACAGCTCTGACTAGAAAGGCTGGTCCCGCGGCAGAGGCTGGCGTTGTCCTGAGAGGGAGGGCTCGGTGTGGAAGAGGTGAGGGTGTCCCAAGCCCCTTGTGCCGCGTATATGGCCGAGTCCACTCTTCGCATCGAGATATTTCCCCCTTCTCTGAAGCGTCCTTACATCCCCACGCTTGCCTGGTTCTCTAGTTGGGCCACACTGGGTAGCCGCAGTACGCTTGGGGTTGAGCCCCAGAATTTACTTCAAAATCTGACCTTTGGTTCTGAACGAGCATCTGCCCTGCTAGGGATCCGCCGAGCGCTGGCGACTGCGGTAGATCCGTGTCTTCCTGGACGTTCGTCTGTAGTGTCACCCTGTTTTGGCTCACGTTCTCTCAGTTCCCAAAACTCACCTGGAAACTGAGTCTGTTTCTCAGTAGCTGGTTTTTAGAGTGTCCTTAGGTAGAGAACGTCGTGGTTGTGTTTTGTTTTGTTTTTAACTGATCCTTCTGTTGTCCTATGTCATCTTCCTGTTCTCCCTCTGATCTGTCACCCTGCCTTGTGGGCTGTCAGTATAGAGGTGACGAAAGGGACAAGCCTCTCTGAAATATTTTAAATCAAGTTAAAGCACCTTTCTAAGTTATTGTTTAAATTGTCCCTAAGTGCTTTGTAACTTCTAGAGCTGTCACATCATTATCTCTTTACTTTCCATGTAAATGTAGCTTCTCCTTTGATACTAGAAGTACAAATTGGTTTTAGATATCCACTGCCATTGTTTAAAAAAAATTCCAGAACTCCTTTGGTAGAGTATTGGGTTTTAAAGACACATTCTATACTTATCTGTAGATATTTACCATAGTGAAGATCTGCCCTAGTTTTCCCAGGAGTGAAAAATTGATAGTTAAAAGGACCATACAAGATGGTGGAAATGAATGGTCTAGGAGCTAGAAAACCTGGACTGTAGTTTGTAATAGGCGTGATTAACAAAAGTTACTTTGAAATTTAATACTTCTATGCCTTGTTTTCCTTGTGAGTGAAATGGAAAAGGAATTTGCCAGGCCTATTCAGGATTATTCTGAGAATTAAATGAATGACAGTGCTTTATATGAAATTGTTTATGTGCCAGAGACTTATGTATGGTTTATACACACCTTAATATTTGTGGCCACTTATGAATTTTTATATTAAATTAAGTTAAAAAATCTTTACATTTTTTAATACAAGTGCATACAAGTATTTCTATTAGCTTTTCTCAAGTTACTATAATGATTAATTAATAAATGTTAGTGATGGGCATAATTTTCTGTCAGGCGCTAAGCACTTTATATGTTTTACTTGATTTAAGCATAGCAAGCCCTTAAGGTAGATCATCTGTTGAGCCTATTTTGCAGATGAGGAAACCAAGACATAAAGATGTCCATAAGACAATCAACACTAAAAAGAATTAACATTTAGTGTTTACTTTCTGATAGGCACTTTGTTAGATTTTCTGAGCCTTATTTGTTACTCCCTGCAATGCTGTATGGTTTCTAGTTTTTTGCAAGGCTTGAAAGTGAAGTCAATGACCTAGTTTGTTCAGAATCAGAGACACCAAGATTTGAATTCAAGGTTGCCTGACCACAACACCTGTATTTGTACTACCTAGGGGTGTTTTCATTATGTCTGCCAGCTTTTTTTTTATTGGGTTTTGACTCCTTAGAATTAAGTACAGAAAAAGGACTTTTAAGCCACTTCTGTGTTCAGAGGAATCAATTAGCGCTGTCTGTATTGAGAAGGAATGAGAGTAGAAAGTTCCCACTGTATCTTTTACATCCCTGTATCCCCTGAGTTGAAAACAGAAAGTGGGAGTATAGTACGTTAAGGGCCATCAAAAGCCCCAGGAAGGTTCCCATGATGGACACTTTTATTGAGAAAGGTGCTATTGAAATTCCTTTTTTTGAAGTAAAAGGAAAAGCAAATTGGTTCTTTAGAATTTGATGCTGGGTAGCCTTTGGAGTTAACTTTTGTTGCTATGGAAGTTTTGGTCCCTTATTCTTGGTTTAAACCATAGTTTTCACTTTAATCCAGTTGGCATTGATGGTTTAGTTTGTAATTCTAGGATAAAAACTTGTTTTTTTTGCAGGATGAACTCTAATTTTAGAATAGTTATGACAGGGACTTGTGGTCCTTTGTATTTTATTTTTTTGACCATGCTGTCATTTCCTAAATTTTGGCCAGTTTGTTAATAAAATAATCATGATTTGGAGGCAGGGTAACTGCTTCTTTTAATTGTTTTGACATCATCCTTTCAAGCATTTAAAAAACAAATATGAGAATGAGATTCTTGTCATTTTGATGCACTGTAGTTTCCCCAGAACCTGGAACAGTACCTCAGTGGTGACACTCGCTAAATGTATGTTAAATGTAGTTATTCTGTTTTGTTTGTCCTTTCATTGATTTTTGTGTCTTCAGCAAAGTTTGTGATGAATTCCTACAGCATTAACCTGCCTCGTGCTTTTTCCTGTATGCATACCTGTGCTGAATACAGTTCCGTTGTAGGATCTTTTTTTTTTTTTTGTGGTACCAAGGATTGAATCCAGAGCCTAACCACTGAACCGCACCCTTGGCTCTTTTTAATTTTGAGACAGGGTCTCACTAAGTTACTTAGGGCCTCTCAAAGTTGCCTGAGGCTATCTTTGAACTTGCAGTTTTCCTGCCTCAGCCTCCCAAGCCACTGGAATTACAGATGTGTGCCACCACACCTGGCTGTTGTAGGTTCTTTTAGGATGACTCTGTCTTCCACTATTTTTATACACCTTATGACACCTCAGAGAGTATCTTGAATAAAGTGGATATTCTCAGAATGAATGACTATTTCTTGGGAGTTAGAGAATCAAAAGTATGATATGATCAGTTGGAAATCCAAAGATCTGATTTTATATGGTAGGTTCAGTATTTGCTTTACTAGATTCTTTTCTGTATTCCTGGTTTCTATGAACAGTTAATAGTGAAGAAACTTTTGGAGCTTTTGGAAGGAAAGCTTTTGGAACTTTTCTGGAAAGGACTCAGAAAGGGTACATATAACTGTCTTCTTGCTCCAGATGAATCGGACAAAAGGTGATGAGGAGGAATATTGGAACAGCTCCAAGTTCAAGGCTTTCACCTTTGATGATGAAGATGATGAACTCTCACAGGTAGGTTTCCACAAACAATTGCCAAAGGTCGCAGTCACCTCTGTGATACTCTAAAATTCCTTCCCCTTACATCCTGGGTAACCCACCTTTTGACCATGTGTCCATTCAGTTCAGAAATGTTTTGGGTCAGATCTTCAGAAAGACCTATGTGTTTCTCAGCTTTCTCTTGCTACCACAAAGTACCTTAAATAATCAACTTATAAAGAAAAAGGTTTGTTTGACTCTCAGGTTTGGAGGTTCAAGAGCATGATTTGTTGGCTCCATTGCTTTGAGTATGGCCCAAACACATGGTGGAGCAAAACCACTCACTTCATGGCTAGGGGGTGAGAGAGGAATAGGAAGGGTTAATGTCCTATAATTTCATTTGACAGCATGCCCCCAGTGATCCAAGGACCTCCCACTAAATCCCATCTTTTCAATGATTCAACCACTAAATTCCACCTCTTAAAGGTTCTTCCACCTCTCAGTAACACCACTCTGAGGACGAAGTCTTAACACAGAGGCCTTTGGGGGACAATTGAAGATTCAAACTATCGCAGCCTTCCTGGAGAAAGCCTCTCAAGAAAGAAAGATTATAAAAACTTACTCTCTGCCCTTCTTTTCTTTTTTTTCTTTTTTTCTGTGATTCTAGGGATTGAACCCAGGGGCACTCTAACACTGAGATGCATCCCCAGCCCTTTTTAAGTTTTATTTTGAGACATTATCTCACTAAATTGTTGAATATGGCCTCAAATTTGTAATGCTCTTGGGCCACTGGGATGACAGGTATGCGCCACATACCTGACTTACTTTACCTTGAGATGATTCATTCCTTTCAGGGTTGTCCCCCCCACCGAGAACTCCAGGTATTTTATTAATGTGATATAACATAATTTTTTTTGAGATGGGATCTCTCCATGTTGCTCAGTCTGGTCTCAATACTCCTGTGCTCAAGTGATCCTTCTGCCACAGCTTCCTGAGGAGCTAGGATCACAGGTGTGCACCACACACCTGATTACTTTATTCTTGAAAGATGTCCTGTGTTGGAAGATTCATTTTATTGTGTCTTTTTTACATATGGAGAAACCAACTGAATTTTGGAGAAATAAATAAATTCACTCAGGTTTACACTGAAAGTTGTCAAGAATATGATTAGAACTCAAAAGTAACTTTGATTCCTCCTAACTCTTCTCCCTCTGGACTACAGTTGGCTAGAGCATAATTTATTTTCTTGGCCAATATCTGGTATGCTAGGCTTTAGATTGCAGAGGGTGAAATTGTTGGCCATCTTTAAGTTGCACTTATTCAGCCTTCTTGGTTATCAAAGAGAGGAGTGGGAAGCGATGATTGTCTGAGTTTCTTGTCTAATGTCCCTCTGTAGTTAAAGGAATCAAAGCGGGCAGTGAATAGCCTTCGAGATTTCGTGGATGATGATGATGATGATGACCTGGAGCGAGTCAGCTGGAGTGGAGAACCTGTGGGAAGTAAGTAGAAGAGGCTCTTGGAGAATATTGACATTCTGAGTTCTTATCATTAGTAAAGGCTCCACTTGTTTTTCTCCTTAGTGCTAGTCACTAAAGGGAATGAGGTTAGACTGTTATCAGTCTAGCATACTCTGAAAGTTTAGCCCCAGGAAAAGATACTTGGGGAAATAAAACAGTAGTTTCCACATGGCTATCTAGGTTGCCGTCCTATGGCTAATACTTTGCTAGCTATTTCAGACTTACTGTGGTTCTTGTTAAAATGACAGACTCCTAGGCTTTTCTCCAGAAATTCTGATTCTATAGGTTTTTGGAGGGAAAAGGAATATCCTAAGTGAGATCCTAAGTGGCTTAGCAAGACCCTGTCTCAAAATTTTAAAAAATAACATAAAAAGGGCTTGGGATGTGATTCAGTGAGTAAGTGCCCCAGGTTCATTCCCCAGCATCCATAAATAATAAATAAATAAATAGGGATACTGTCACATTATTATTTTTTTTCTTTCAGTACTGGGGATTGAACCCAGGAATGCTTTACCATGACCCTTTTTATTTTGAAATAGGGTCTTGCTAAGTTGCCCTGGCTTGCCTCAAACTTGGGATCCTCTTGTGTTTCCCTCCCAAGTAGGTGAGATTACAGGAGTGTGCCACTGTACCTGACTACCAAAAAAGTAAAAAAAAATATGAATGGTATACATTAACAGTTTCCTTTCCACACTGTTAGAAATCTTCATTCTCTGTCCCTGCCCTCCCAAAAAACAATCAGTGTTGCTTCCTTGTTGTGTAACTATTTAAAGATTATTTTTATATTTGGAAATGCTTATAGGACTATTTATTTTTACCCCTCTACTTACCTAAGCAGTAGCATTTTTTTTTATATCTTGCTCTTTTCGTTTTTTGTTTTTGCAGTGCTGGGGATCAAACTCAGGGCCTTGTGTATGCTAGGCAAGTGCTCTACCACTAAACTATACTCACCAGCCCAACCTTACTCCTTTTATATGATAATAGCTTGAAGATTTTTTTCCATATCAGTATGTGAAGAGCTTTCTTATTCTCTTAATTTTTTAAGTAGTAGCATGTCGAATGGATTACCATAATTTATTTAACCAGTCCACTGTCAATGAACTTTAAATTGTTTCTAACCTTTTATTATTCATATTTCTATTAATAATATTGAATTCTTACCATATGTGATTAAACAAAAGATCAGTTCTTAAAAGTAGAATTACTGGCATAGGATGTCTGCATCATTATTGGATACATAATGCCAAATTGGCTTCCGTGAGGGTTGTACTAGCTTGTACTCCCACCAGCAATGTAGGAGTGTTCCTGTTTTCCCCACAGCCTTGCTACCACATGGCATGATAAAACTTTTTCATTTTACCCATCTTATAAGAGACCAGTGATAGCACATTGTGCTTTTAATTTATAATACTTCTATTAAGAATGAAGTGGAAGCTGGGCATGGTTGCACATGCCTGTAATCCCAGTGACATGGGAGACTGAGATAAGAGGATTGCACGTTCAAGGCCAGCCTCAGCAACTTAATGAAACCCTATCTCTCAAAATTAAAAAAAAAAAAAAAGGGCTGGGGATGTGGCTCAGTGGTAGAGACTTCTAGGTTCAATCTCTAGTACCAAAAAAAAAAAAAAGAAAGTGAGCATTTTTTTCATATATTTAAAAGTTGTTTGAGGGGCAGGGTTTGTGGCTCACTGGTAGAGCGCTTGCCTAGTATGTGTGAGGCACTGGGTTCGATTCTCAGCACATAAAATGAATAAATAATAAAAAAAAGGTATTAAAAAAAGTCATTTGAATTTCCTTTCTGTGACCCATTATTCATGTGCTTTGCCCATTTTTTTGTTGATTAGTCTTTTTGATTCTATCTTTTCCTTCTGCCTATATTGGCCCAGAGCCTCTAATGAAAAGCTTTTAGAGTTTGTTGAATATCAGATAATGTTAATCAGTTTTTTGTCACTGGGAGAAAATACCTGAGAAAATCAACATAGAGGTAGAAAATTTTATTTTGGCTCATAATTTTAGAGGTTTTGGTCCACGGTCAGCTGCCTTCATTGTTTCTGGGCCTGTGGGAGGCAGAACATCAAGGCAAAGGATATGGCAGAGCAGAGCTGCTCAGCTCATTGTAACCAGGAAGCAGAGGGAGCGACAAAGAAGGAGCTCGGGACAAGATACACCCTTCTAGGGCATGCCCCCAGTGACCTACTTCCCTCAACTAGACCCTACCTCCTACAGTTTCTCCAACCTTCCAGTAATGTCATTAAATTATAAATCAATCAATGGATTAATCCAGTGATGCATTTGGAGCCCGTGATTCAGTCACCTTCCCAAAGGACCCACCTCTGAACACTGTTCCTTTAGGGAACAAACTTCAGTACATGGGTCTTTGGGGGATATTCCAGATCCAGACCATAAGAGATGTCAAGCATTTATTTTGGATGTGACTTACTGTCTTAGTTCTTACTGTCTTGCAGGTATCTCATGGTCTATCAAAGAGACTGCAGGTAATAGTGGATCAACCCATGAGGGACGTGAACAGCTAAAGAGCCGAAACAGCTTCTCCTATGCACAACTACCCAAACCTACTTCTACCTACTCCCTAAGCAGCTTCTTTAGAGGTAGAGTGATGATTAATGGGATAGGGAAGTTTTTTTTTTTTGTTTGTTTGTTTCCTTCAGAAAAATACTAAGGCTGTAGTTTTCATTTACTGTAGAAGAAAAAAATTATTGAAGGAAAGTGAATTTTTGGATCTGGCAGCTGAGTATTAGAAGTGGGAGAAATAAATTCACAGGTGTTGGACTATATTTGTATAACTTGATGAACAAATTGACATTAATCCTGTGACAGATATCAAAGAAATTAGCCCATATCAAAATTTCTCCTTGTCCCTTGTGCAGTACTGTTGTGTAGCCAGTGTGGAAGATAGTATGGCAGTTCTTCAAAAAAATTAAAGATAGCATAACCATGTGATTCAGCAGTTTCACTTCTAGGTATATACCAGAAAGAATTGAAAGCAGAGATTTGAATAGATATTTGTACACTAATGTTTGTAGCATTATTCACAATAGTCAAAGATAAAAATGTCCCTGTGTCCATAAGGGAAGAATATGTAAACACAATATGGTATCTGTAATTCAGTGAAATATTTAACCTTAGAAGACATGAAATTCTGATACATGCTAAAATGTGGATGACCCTTAAAGACATTATGCTAAAAAAATGAGAAAGACACAAAAGGACAAATACTATATGACTTCATTTATATGAAATCCCTAGAATAGGAAGATTCATAGAGACAAGAAGTAGGAGGTGGTTACCAAGGACTGGGGCTGAGAAAAATGGAGAGTTACTGATTAAGGACACAGTCTGTTTTTTTTTTTTTTTTTTTTTTTTTGGGGGGGGATGGGTACCAGGGATTGAACTCAGGGGCACTTGACCACTGAGCCACATCCCCAGCCCTATTTTGTATTTTACTTAGAAACAGAATCTTACTGAGTTGCTTAGTACCTTGCTTTTGCTGAGGGTGGCTTTAAATTACGATCTTCCTCCCGAGCTGCTGGGGTTGCAGGTGTGTGCCACTGTCTCAGTTTGGGATGATGAAAAAGTTTTAGTGATAAAACTAAATATGAATGTACTTAATGCTCCTGAATTACATTCTTAAAAATGGTTAGATAGTAAATTTTATTGTTATGTATGTTTTACCAAAGTTAAAACATTTTTTTCTCCTTCATTTTTTCTTGAAATAGCAACTTGAGTTTCTGAAGTCAAGCAAAAACTTTTTAAGCCTTGCATTCGTATTTTGTGTAATAAGATTCTGTACACACTGTATCCTTAAGCAAGTCTAGAAAGCTTTGACTTGAACTCTGTTGACCTCTTCTTTTATGTGTTCTTTACCCTTAGGTAGAACTAGACCTGGAAGTTTCCAGTCTCTTTCTGATGGTAAGGGGTTTCTCTTGATTGCTGTGGGAAATGTTGCTGATCTGGCATCCAGTCTGGCAGGGTCCTAGGGACAGGTGGTAATTTGATTACCAGCTGAACTTTTGCTGAATTTACCACCATTTTTAGAGAAATTTCTGATGCTAAGTAAGGAGATAGAAGTCATTCAAGCTCCAGGGTCAAGAGGTGGCTTCTAGGGATGTTATGGGGAAGAACTGAGATCTACTTTTAGCCACAAAGATACCTTGGGAGGCTACAAGTTTGAAAATATGTGCTTGAGAAGGAAACAGCAGAGGAAAGGAATGACAAGAAACAGGACTTATGGTGCTTTTCTGAATCAGCTGCCTATTCTTTTTCAGCTCTGTCAGACACACCTGCCAAAAGCTATGCTCCAGAGCTGGGGAGGCCCAAGGGGGAGTATAGGGTGAGTTATATCTTAATATTGATGTGACTTTACACAGTGTAAAATACCTAGACCTATTTTACCTTGCTTAACTTCCCCAGCTTTCTGAGCAGATATTAGTCATATGTTGTTTAACGACAGTAATATTCTGAGAAATGTATTGTTAGGAGATGTCATCATCGTACAAACATTGTATGGTGTTCTTACACAAACCTTGATGTTATAGCCTATTATACACCTAGGCTATATGTTATAGTCTATTGTTACTAGGGTTTAAAGTTGTAAAGCATGTTATTGTACTGAATACTGTAGGCAGTTGTAGCACAGTGGTTAAGTATTTGTGTATCTGAATGTATCTTATTCTTTATTTTCTTTTTTTCCTCAGTGCTGGGGATTGAACCCAAGCACTCTAACACTGAGCTATCCCCTCAGCCCTCTATACGTATCTAAACGTGGAAAAGGTATAGTGTAAGTACTAGGCAGTAGGAACTTTTCAGTTCTGTTAGAGTTTTATGGGACCACCATTGCCTATGCTGTCCATCATTGTTTATGTCATTCTACAGCACATGACTGTATTTTACCACCCTCCCAACTTCTTAACCCCCTATTATAAATAAGAAAATTGGGGCTTTCCTGGGGTCTCACAGCTGGGGAAAGGTGGAACTTGGACTCAAAATCTGTTTTTCCAGCTCAGTCCTAGCATACTTTCCTTACCTATTATGCTGACCTTTTTTTTTTTTTTTTTTTTTTTTTTTTTTTTTTTTTTTTTTTTTTTTTTGGTGCTGGGGTTTGAACCCAGGGTCACTTAACCATTGAACCTCATCCATATTTTTTGTATTATATTAAGAGACAGAGTCTTGCTGAATTGCTTAGGACCTTGCTGAGTTGCTGAGATGACTTTGATTTCTCAATTCTCCTGCCTCAGCATCCTAAACTATTGGGGTTACAGGTGTGCATGCCTAGCTATGCTGACTTTTTAAGACTACTTTTTTTTTTTTTTTTTTTTGATACTGGGGATTGAACTCAGGGATACTCGACCACAGAGCCACATCCCCAGCCCTGTTTTGTATTTTATTTAGAGACAGGGTCTCACTGAGTTGCTTAGTGCCTTACTACATTGCTGAGGCTGGCATTGAACTCTTAATCCTCCTGCTTTAGCCTCCTGAGCCACTGGGATTACAGGAGTGCACTACGGCGCCCGATTTGAAGGCTGTACTTTGAAACTCAGTGACCTCACTGCATCTAGAAGCTTGGTGAAACTCATATTCTCATGAAACGTGTAAGAAAGCAAATTGATTCATATGGAAGAAACTGTATTCTAAGATCAAAAAAGAAACATGTCTCAAACTTCTCCATCTCTTTCTCTGGCCAAAAGTGTTAGTTATTTGGATCTCAAAACTTGACTCTAATTGCGTCTAGGGGTTAAAATCCTGAACCAGTAGGCACAGGGTTACTATGCCTGTTATTCATCCCTCTTTGATCCATCTTTTCCTGCCTGTATGGTCCCTGCTCTAGTTACTTCAGAAACTCTAAATAGGACCATCCCAGTTCTTCATTTGTCTCATTGGTTCCCTCCCATAAACTATTTTCCCACTTAGGGACAAAGACAGAGTTTGAGGAGAGGAGCTAGTACACTGATAATTCCGATCCCTTAACTTCCTGGATTTCATGTGTTGCTAATATTCCAGGATTACAGTAATGACTGGAGCCCCAGTGATACAGTACGACGCCTCCGAAAGGGCAAGGTAAGGCCACTGGAGAGACTTCTGGTGGAATTCTTTGGTAAACTGGATAGTTTGTTCCCACAGGAAGGATATCTTGACTTCTCTTTTCAGTTTCCATTTGCTAAATGAAGTGGTTTTGAGGAGGAAAATAATTCCAGTAAGGTTGAAAGTTAGTTGTAAAATCTTTGACAGAGTAGGGAGTAAATAAAGGTGGATGAGAGGGAAAAATACATTGAGAGTGAGAGTAATTTTTTTTGTTTAGTTCTGTGATCCATTCTGTTAATTTTTATATATGGTATGAAATAAGGGTTGAGATTCATTTTTTTTTCTCATCTAGATCCCCATTTTTTTCCAGCACTATCTGTTGGAAAAATAATCCTCAGTGAATTAACTTTGTGCCATTCTTTTGGGGTACTGGGGATTGAACTCAGAGGTACTCAACCACGGAACCACATCCCCAACCCTATTT
Source organism: Sciurus carolinensis (assembly GCF_902686445.1). Classification (NCBI taxonomy): domain Eukaryota; kingdom Metazoa; phylum Chordata; class Mammalia; order Rodentia; family Sciuridae; genus Sciurus; species Sciurus carolinensis. The sequence continues at coordinate 175,396,951 of NC_062214.1, read as the reverse complement.
TGTATTTTATTTAGAGACACGATCTCACTGAGTTGCTTATTGCCTCATTTTTGCAGAGTCTGGCTTTGAACTCTCAATCTTCCTGCCTCAGCCTCCCGAGCTGCTGGGATTACTGGCAAGAGCCACCGAGCCTGACCTTGGTGCCTTTTTTGAAAATCAGTTGATCATATATGTGTATGTTTATTTCTGGACTCTTTATTCTAGTTCATTGATTAGTCTATTCTTGCACACATATCATGGGCTTATTTATTGTAACTTTGTAATAAATGTTGAAATTGGGTAACTAACTTTTTTTTTTTTAAGGATTCTCGGTATTTTTTTAATTTTTAAATTTTTTTTTTTAAGAAGTTGATGGACCTTTATTTTATTCATTTATTTATATGTGGTGCTGAGAATGGAACCCAGTGCCTCACACAGGCTAGGCAAGTGCTCTACCACTGAGCCACAACCCCAGCCCCACTTTAATTCTTTTGAAACTTTCAACCTTCAACTTTGTTCTTTGCTTCCAGAATTGTTTTGGCTATTTATGTTTTCATACAGATTTTCATATCAGCTTGTCAGTGTCTATAAAAGAGCTGTTGGGAGTTTGATTTGAATTGCATTCTAACTGTAGATTAATTATGGGAGAATTAGCATTGTAATAATTAATGTATCAAATGACTCATAGTATCAGTGCTAAATCTGAAATTTTTAAGATCTTGAATTAGGCAAAGATTTATTCCCAACAACACAAAAGACCCAAGCCATAAAAGAAAAAAAAATGGTAAATGGAACTTCTTCAAGATTATAAACTTGTTTTTTGAAAACTCTTTTAAAAACATGAAAAGACTTAACCATTGCTAGGAATAAATATTTGTAAAATTCACATAAAGTATTTTTATCTAGCCTGTATGATAAGATAGTTTGACGAAAAATTGGCACAAGATTTGGCCAGACACATCACAAAAGATAACATGAGTTGGGGTAGGAAGGGTGGTGGAATGAGACGGATATTAGCCTATATACATGTATGATTACAGGACCATGTACAGCCAGAGGAATGACTGTGCACCATGTATAGCCAGAGGAATGAGAAGTCATGCTCCATTTGTGTACAATGTGTCAAAATGCATTCTACTGTCATGTATAACTAATTAGAACAAATTTAAAAAATAAAACATGAATGACCAGTAGAACTTGAAAGACGGTCACCACTATAGTTATCAAAAAAAAAATGTGAATTAAAACCATGAAATACTACTAAATCCCTAGTAGAATGGCTAAATTTAGAAAGACTGATCTTATCAAGTGTTGGGAAGATGTAGAGGAACTAGACTCATATATGGCTGTGGGAATATAAAATTGCAAAGTTACTATGGAAAATATCGGGTGGTTTCTCTCTCTCTGCTTTTTTTATTAACTAGAGATTAAACTTAGAGCCTCTTTATTACTGTGCCACATCCTCAGCTCTTTTTATTTATTTATTTTGAGACTGGGTCTGGCTAAGTTGCTTAAAGACTTGCTAAATTGCTGAGGCTGGCCTTGAATTTGTGATCCTCCTGCCTCAGCCTCCCAAGCCAGTGGGATTACAAGCATGTGCCACCACACCCAGTGTGGTGATTTCTTTTTTTCTTTCTTTCTTTTTTCCTTTCTTTTTGGTGCCAGGGATTGAACTCAGGGGTGCTTAACTCCTGAACCACACCCCCAGCCTTTTTTTGTATTTTATTTAGAGTCAGTGTCTCACTGAGTTGCTTAGCATCTTACTTTTCTGAAATTGACTTTGAACTTGCTATCCTTCTGCCTTAGCCTCCTGAGCTGCTGTGATTCAGGCATCCACCACTGTGCCTGGTTGGTGGTTTCTTATAAACATATACTTATATAACCCAGTAATTTCACTCCTAGATATTTACAGTCCAAGATAATTTATGTACATCCATACAAAGACTTGTGCATAAACGTTCATGATAGCTTTATTCATAAAAGCCCCCAAAGTGGAAACCACCCAGTATCCATTGGCAGATAAATGGATAAAGAAGTTATAGTGTATTCACACAGTGAAAACAAGTTGGCTAAACAGGAAGGAACTAGTGATACTCACCAAGATACACAGTTGCATCTCAGAAACATGGTATTGAGTGAAAGAAGCCAGTCACAGAAGAGAAAAATATGATTTTATTTTTGTGACATTCTAGGAAAGGCAAACTCACAGTAACTGAAAATAGAAGAGTGGTCACCAGGGAATAGGGATGGAAGGGAGGGCATTAATGTTCAGGTAGACGGGGGACCTTTTGGGGGTGATAGAAACGTTCTGCCTTTGTTGTGGTAGTGGTTACATGATTGTATATTCTTTTCAGAAATCAGTGAACTATATATTTGAGTAGGGTAAATTTTATTTTATGTAAATTACATGTTATTAAAACAGAGCAGGTGATCTATTGATTTTTGTCAAGACTTCAGAACATTAGCACCTTGTAGGGCATAGTGCTGAACTAGACAGGATGTGGGAGCCTACTATCCCACAGAGTACTGGGGGACCATAGTGTAAATATAGAGGCTTTCCTTGGGGGCATTGCTTTCATTACTGACCATTTCTTACTATTCAAATGACAAAGGAATATAGGACACTTTTGTTTTGGTTTTCCTTACGTACTAATTGTGTTCTTATTTGACCAGGTCTGCTCACTAGAAAGATTCCGCTCCTTACAGGACAAGCTACAGCTCCTAGAAGAGGCAGTAAGCATGCATGATGGAAACGTCATTACTGCAGTGAGTTGTGAGATTTTGTTGTTGTCATTAGTTTAATTGTTGTTTCCATTTGTTTCTGAAAATCTTATCAAAATAGACTTCAACATTTTGGGTTTAAATGCCAAATAAAGATCCTGGATTTTCCCTTGAGATGTAGGATTCTCAGCAGTCTGTGCTCTAAGACTCAGATAGTGGAACACTCATTGTGTGTGGAACTCTTTATTGTAACCCCAAAACAGAAAGTTGACTACTCTATATTATATATATATGTACACACACACACACACACACACACACGCACGCACGCACACATACACACGTATAAAATAATCTCAAAGAGGAGAGATGTGAGAACAGGGAGGTGTCTCTCAGCTGGTGTGGGCACCACATGGGTTCTCCCAAGACACAGTTCAGTCCCAGATATCCATTACCTTTCCTTCCATTCCCATGGAGAGGTCTGTTGTCTATGCCTATGGAGATTCCTGAGTTGCTATCTTTATTCACATCAGGTGATGAGAGAAGGGCTTTGTGTTTGAAATGTTGCACATTCTTTGTTCTCTTTTCCTCTAGGTCCTGATCTTCTTGAAGAGGACACTGAGCAGAGGTGAGCATGATTTGATGGAAATCTTTACTCAGCAAGATGTGTTGCTACCTTTGAGTTGAGAATGGCACATGGCTTTCATACCAGAATTCACCAGTATCAAGTCTGTTTTAGAGATAGCTTGAGTGGCTGGAACTTGGAACACACATCACATCTCTGAGGGGGTCCTTTAGGGTGATTACTACATTAGACAAAAACCCCTCTATTTATTGGACAGACTACAGATGACTGTTTTGAGAAAATAAGAATCCATGCTGAATTCCTACTCTGTGGGTTGATAAGAACTGAAAAACTGGGGGTGGGGAGATAGCTCAATAGTCCCTGAGTTCGATCCCCAGCACAGCAAAAAAAAAAAAAAACTGAAAACCTGACTCAAAAAAAAAAAAAAAAACTGAAAACCTGAGCTCTGAGCTGCTCTGGACCATAGAGGCTTTGATGATGGGTTGTAACTTAGGAGTAAGCCATTCTTAGCTTTTGCTAGATTCTGAGGAGATAATCTTTGGAATGTGTGAGTTGGGAGGCCAATTTCACACTTGAGTAATAGACTTTACTCTTTTTTTCCTCTAACTACTTCTTCCTTTCTGTCAGAGATACTCTTCCGAGAGCTGGAGGTTCGACAGGTTGCCCTGAGACATTTCATTCACTTCCTTAAGGAAATAGGGGATCAAAAGCTGCTTTTAGACCTCTTCAGGTAAGAACTGATGATCCTCTGTTCTACAAAGTTTACTAAGTACTTTTTCAAAGTACTTTAGGGCATACTGAGAAATAGAAGACACTATCCTTTTTTTAGAAACAGTTAAGATGGGTTAACTAATACACCCCAGTCCTGGGGTAAATGACAGTACGGCAGAGTGGCCAGGCTCTGGATCAGACGTACCTGGGATGAATTTAGGCTCTATCATTTAACTTATAGAGCGACCTTGAGCAAGTTTCCAGACTTCTTCATGCATCGGTTTTCACACCTATAAAGTGAAGATGATAAGACCTACACCACAGAGTCATCATGAAGATTTAAAGAGTTAGTATTGTGACTTGGCATTTAGCATAATGCCTATTTGTTAAGCATTTTTTTTTTCCCAAAAGACTTGGCTTAACTATGTCTTTTATTAGTCAACTCTAAGTGATGCTAATGAGAAATTCAGTAAAAGAGAAAAAAACATGATTTTCAGTCAGGATGCCCAAGCACAGTCTCTGGGCAGTGATTAGGATTTGAATCGGGCCCCTGAAGCTAGGTAGGATTCTGATAGGTGAGAGGTAGGCAGTATCTCCTGGAAGTAGATGCTGGAAGAGTGGTCTCTTTCATGTTTTCCTTCTAGTCATTTGGACTATTTCCTACCCCTGGATTAAAATGTATGTATGTTTTATCCTTTCTTCAATATCAGTGAAGCGTTGGAAACCCTGTTTAGGCTCTGTGGCTCAAGGTAATTCTGGTTACTCAGTAACTCCAGAACAATAATGAGCTGCCTTGAAAACTAAGGTGGGAAAAGCAGGTTACCTGGTTAGGGTCAAGATTGCAGATGGTTAGCCAGGAATTTGCAAAAGAAGACATGTTCATGGAGGTAGGTTAATTTCTCTGACTCTCCCTCCTTTTTAAAAAAATCTTATCAAGTATCACTTGCATGCTGAAGCATGGAGGTTGTCTCTTCAAAGTCAGGAGAAGTCAGAAGACCAAAGTCCTTGTGTTTTAAGACCTTACCTAAGCTTTTGGTAGAGACCAAATATATTGTACTCTCATGGTAAGAACAATAAAGACTATCTCTTTAAACAATCTCCAAGATTGTTTTAACAGATTTATTTAACATTTCAAAAATAATTAAGGTTACTTTGGGCTAGAGTGGGTTTGGTTTAAACTCTTATTGCCCTGCAATACATTCTTGTCCTTACTTTTCATACAGCTAGAAAGAACAGAGGAAAACTGATGTGTGAATGAACCATCAAGTGTTTTGAAGGGGTTGCTGGAAGTATAGAGTTTAAGAGAAGAGCTTATCTTTATGTATAGAGTATTCATCCTAATTTTTGAGGTTCTATGCCACACATCAATAGATAAAAATGCCCTGCTCCCTTCTGCTTCTTCCCAGGTTCCTAGATAGAACAGAAGAACTTGCGGTAAGTGTGGCCTTTATTTCAGCTGGGGACCTATCTAACAGACATTTAAGCCAAAACCCACCTTCCAAGATCCCAGACTGATTTCCTTTCCTTTGGTATTGGTAATATCCAGAAAAGTGAGGCATCGAGGAAATCTGAAAACTTAAACCAAATGATGTATTGCTTTCTTTTTCATGCCTTTTGGTTGGGCTTATGAATATATCTCTTTTAAGTGAATGAATGCTGGATTGAGCAATTTGTAATTTGTTGTTTTCAAGTCCTGGTTTGTAGGAACTTTTGGGTTTTGGCTTCTTTTTTTTTTTTTTTTTCCCCTTGAAATTAAGTCTTTTTTAAAATTTTATTTGTTCTTTTTAGATAAACATGACAGTGGAGTGTATTTTGACATAATATGTATACATGGAGTATAATTTATTTTTATTAGGATGGGTTTTGGCTTCTAAGATCATAGAAGATGTTAGAAACTAACAATAAAAAGCCATTTGTAGGTCAAGAAGGATAGGCTGGGCATGTTGGTGCATACCTATAATCTCAGCAGCTTGGAAGTCTGAGGCAGAAGGATTGCAAGTTCAAAGCCAGCCTCAGCAACTTAGCAAGACCCTAAGTAACTTAGAGAGACCCTGTGGCAAAATAAAAAAAGCATTGGGCAATGTGGCTCAGTGGTTAAGTACACCTGGGTTCAATCTCTGGTTACCCCCACCCCCCAAAAAAAAGAAGAAGAAGAAGAAAGTTAGGTGAGTATCCATCTTGGCTGAGCATTCGATAGCCAAGCCTGATAATTGATTTTTTGGCAGATTTTGATAATCACAGAATGAACTGAAATACAAAAAATCTGAAATTTTACCAAAAACTTAAATCGTATTATTAAAACTTTAGTGAACCATTTTTTAAAGTTTGACATTATAGTGCAGGAATAAGAATTTCTAAGCAATGTTGATAGCAGAATTGTTCCTTTATCATTGTACTGCACATCTGTGATGTTGGCAGTGACATTCCTCTAGCACACTTAATAACATCTTTAACCTTCTTTACACAGCAGAATTCAGGAAAATGTTTCTCTGATATTTTCTAAGAGGAACCTATATTTATAATTCAAGCCATTGGAAAATTTGAAAATCCTTTATTTTAATCTACTAAAAATTATTGGCAGTCTGTAGTAATCATTTGAAGAGATTTTTGTTTCTGTTTTTAATCTCCATAGATTCAAAACCATGAGGAGTTGTGTGCACATCTATAATCCCAGCTACTCAGGAGACTGAGGCAGAGGATCACAAGTTTGAGACCAGCCTTAGCAAATTAGCGGGACCCTGTCCCAAAATAAAAAATAAAAAAGGGTTAGGGATGTAGCTCAGTGGTAAAATACCTCTGGGTTCAATTCCCAGGACCAAAAAACCCCCTAAGCCTCAAAAGACTATAAGGAATTTTCTTTATGTAACAGTCTTGAAAAATTTGTTTTTTTAAAGTTTAATTATGAGAATTAATGTGTTTTTATCTAAAATTTTTATCTAAAATTTATCCTCATTGTGTTGAATTGAAGATGATTTATCATGTATATTGTTGTATGTAAATTTAGATTTTTCCAACTTTGTACACTTTGGAAGTGGCAAAACTGATAGTCTACTTTTAGTTCATTTTCCTAGAACATAAAGATTTCCCAAGTAGAATTTTTCTTGAAACACTTAAGCAGAAATCGAATTGATTAACAAAAATTTACTGTTCTTAAAGTAAATATTCCTCAAATATTAAGAATTCTTGTGTACCAATATTTTACAAAGATTAAATTATGACATAAAGTAATTTCTGTTGTTTTATCTTATATCGTCATTTACATTTTTGTATACCTTCTGTTAGCTCTAAAAGGATGTTCTATCCTTCCTCAAACCATTTTCTTAATTTTTGTATCAGTATGTTTTTGTTTATCAATTTATTTTTCATGTCATTCTGTTTATTTTTCAGTTCTTGGAAAGTTAATGATTATGTATAAAATTTCAGCTTTCACAATTCTAATAATTATTATATCACTTAACACATAATAACAAATAGACATTCATACATCAGAGTCTTTTTTTTTTTTTTTTTTTTTGTACTGCTGGGGAGTGTGCCCTTGGCATTGTATATGTTCAGTAGGCATTCTGTCACTGAGCTATTTACCCAACCCTAAATCAGAGTGCTGTCTAGAATTTCAAACCAGAAAGTATATAGAGAGATTTTCTCTTGGAATTACATGTAGAACTTATAGTATTTGAATATGAATAATTAGCTGTGAGCAGTGAATCAGAACGCCATGCTCTATTTGTGTTACTGATAGTTTTGTTAGATATTTATACAATCATACTTAAGTGGTTGATCACTTAAGTGATTAATCACATAGGTGGTTGAGGATTCTAGAAACAAACATTTAGCTTTTTGGTCTTTCAAAAGCTAAGACTGAAGGAAAATATCCATTGTTGGTTGAATTACTAAGTTTAGAGCCAAGCTTCAGCTAAAGCCAGGTGCCCTATCTACTTAGTGCTTCATTGTAGATTAGCACTCTCCAATACAAATTTCCTGTGATGATGGAAATAGTCTATATTTGTGCTGTCCAGTATGTTAGCTGCTAGCGCCTATACCTGTTGAGGGCTTACAAAACAGATAAGGCAACTGAGGACCTGAATTTTTAACTTACTTGATTTAAATTTTAAAATCAAATGTGGCTAGTGGTTGCCATATTGGACAGTGCAGATAGAGATGAACCTACTAATGACTTTGAATCACTTTTGCCCCACCCCTCTCCCAACACACACATAACCTTTAGCACCCAGATGGATCTCTAAGAATGAAGAGTTTGTTGTTGTTGTTGTTGTTCTTGCTTTAAGCATGGAAAGTCCACTTATTCATCTACCTCTCTCCCTCAAAGGAGACAAAATTAGCTCAAAACTGTTCTCTGTTTTTTGTAGCTATCTCAATATCGAGAGCATTTGAACATTCAGGACCCCGAGAAACGAAAAGAATTCCTTAAGACCTGCATTGGGTAAGTATGGGAGAGAAATGTATACATACCTTTATACGGAGGGAATAGAGAGAATAAGAGGATGGAATGGATAGATAGATAAGACCGGAAAGGCTGACAGCGAACCCCACAGGCAGCACCGAAGGTAATATGTTCAGTGACTCCCAAACACTAGTTCCCCACAGTGTTTTTACTGATTTGTGGTAAAGTGAGAAAAATAAAGATAACATAGAGCGTTTTCCCTTAAAACTAAATTTATTTAATTTGAGATACTGTCTTTTATTCTTGGATTTTATTCCCACCTCTCACCTCCTTTTTGATTGTAATTTTTTTTCGATGATCTTATGTAATAAAAAGGTCATGACTCTTTATGGACTTATGGACCTTGTGCATTTTTTTTGTGTGTTACTGGTTCTTGAAGCCCCAAAATCCATGTACAAGCTTTCATCTAGAACATAGATCCTTTTAACAATATTGCTCCTGAGCTGAGTGCTCTGTTCTTAGAAGTAGCTCATTTTATTGTTGGACACCTTCATTGTTGGAAAGTGCTCCCATATGTTAAACTAAAAATTATTTACTTGTATCTTTCAAGACAGATTTAGTGTCTGCCATTAATCCTCATGTCTGCAGGTTCAGTGTTTATGGTTGCTTCAGCCATTCCTCATGTGACATGATTTCCAGATTTTACATTTAGAAATTTGCATATGTCAGTGGAATCTTTGATTTTACCAAATACTGAACTGTGTCAAATGGCCTCTGGAAAACAGAGAAAGTCAGAGTAGTGATGTAACAAACCTATTGCTGTCTCCCTTTATCTTTTATAAAATTCACTGTGGCTCACACTTATCTGGGATAGTGTAATTGAATTTCAGAATTCTTCCTGGAGTGAGTGGAGTCGGGAGTAAGGCAGCACTTTCTAAAGGGTAGATCTATGAACTGAAAGTTTAAAATCTGGCTTCTATTCCTGGCCTTACCCATTGATGTACCACATGAATTTCAGGTAAGACACTGACTCTCAACTTCTTCATGTATAAAAACATGGTTTTGAAGATGGGACCTTTGACATTTGTGTAGATCTTTGTAATGTTTGCCAGTCTGCAAGTCTACCACTGTGCTATGTAATTTATTGTTATTACTCTGCAGTAAAAAATGGGTAACAAATTTAAATGCCCTTTAAGTGGAATTAAGCAGTGACCCGAATCACAGAGGTTTATAGGGATGTGGATGATGCGCAGTTGGCTAGGTTCACTTAACTAGCTTTGTGACACATGCCCCAAACATCCAGCTTCCAAAAGGTGAGGATTCTTATTCATTCCACAGCAAAATCACTAATGGTTATGTTTTGGGACTTTTAAGAATTTCTCTTGAATTGGGAAAATCTTAAATACAAAATGTAAGTTAAAGATCTACTCTGTTTTCTTCCTTAAAGAGGTGTTCTGAAGGTGATTTGAGATCAGATTTGTGAAGCACCGTGGTGAGCCTTGTGTGCTCACAGTGATAATTTGGTTGAATTGAGTGTGTTCCTCTTTACATAGAGAAAGAGGTACTAACCTTCTGGCTCTCTACCAGTTTGCCATTTTCAGCAGAAGATTCTGCACACATACAAGACCATTACACACTCCTGGAACGTCAAATCATTATTGAGGTTAGACTCCTCATCTGTTTTCTGCTTTAGTGCCCAGGCTAAATGCCATTCAGCAATTAGGAGACTTTTATGCCCTGACCTTATTTGTTATTTCCTGTTACAGTCTCTAAAAGCCTTTCACTTCCTCCCAGTACATGATAGCCCCCTTCCTCTATTGTTCTTAGGCACTCTTTTCCTTCTCTTCATTCCATATCTCCCATGCTATCACCTCTTCAGCAGTCTCTTCCTTCAGCTTAGATCCATGTTATTTTATGGACTTTAAACTCCCCCTTGGGATATCCTAGGCAATTTCTTCTTTTTCTCTTTTCTGCTTTGTTCCTAGGGTGGGAAATAACAACCGGTATAGTATTAGAGGTTTTCCCCTCCCTCTGGTCCATCAACATTGTTCTTTTTTTCACTTGGTTCACTCCATCACAGGCAAATGATCGACATCTAGAGTCAGCAGGACAGACTGAGATCTTCCGAAAGCACCCCCGCAAAGCATCCATCCTCAACATGCCACTAGTGACAACACTTTTCTACTCCTGCTTCTATCACTACACGGAGCCTGAGGTACAGGCAAAACATGAAAAAAGACCCACAGACTCCCATTGTATAAGAACATAGTTCAAACTAAGTCCAGTATTTTGATGTATTCTTTTAATAGTGGATGCATATAGTTATTAGAAATCTACCTGGAAGCTTTCCTGACCCTCAACAAGGGTGATAACAACTGGGGGAAAAAATCTTAATAACAGTTTGGCATACTAGCATAGCATGTTCTACCTCTGGAGCTGGCTCTCATAGCAGTCTTTGTTCAAAGGTCCATAATTTCCAATGAATTGGCATGGTTTAGAGAGAAGTAGCAGCATGTCAGGTAGCTGTTAATCCTTCTTAAAATTTTTTTTGAAGAGGTTTGGATTTAATGATCACAAGTGGACATTTACCCCTTATTTGATTTTGCTTTTTTTGTTTGTTTGTTTTGGGTACTGTGGATTTAACCAATGGATGCTTTACCACTGTGCTATATATTCCCACTCCTTTTTGTTTTTATTTTGAGACATGGTCTCACTAAGTTCCTGAGTCTGGTCTTGAACTTGCAATCTTCCTGCCTCAGCCTCCTGAGCTGCTGGGATTACAGGCGTGCATCACTGTGCCTAGCTTCCCCTTTATTTGGATTAGAAGAAAACTAGAAAGAGCACCTTCCTTTTTAATCCAGTTCCTTGATAAAACTAAGTTGTGGTAATTTCATTAAGCTCTCTGGAGTTTTTCTTAGAAATTAATTTCTGGGTTTAAATGGCTACAAAATGAGGTGTGGAAAGTCTGTAGTAGAAAAGAAAATAGGAACCATGCATGGTGGCACAGACCTATAATTCCAGTGACTCAGGAGGCTGAAGCAGGAGGATTACGAGTTTAGACCCAGCCTCAGCAATTTAGTGAAGCCTTAAGCAAATGAGAAAGACCCTATCTCTAATAAAATATAAAAAAGGGCTGGGGATGTGGCTCAGTGATTAAGTGCCCCTGGGTTCAATCCCTTGTACCAAAAAAGAAAAGAAAGTGGGAGATTGGGTGGTCTCATTAAAGTTCCTTTTCCACTTTAATCCTAGGGGACATTCAGCAGTCCCATCAACCTGAAGAAGACATTTAAGGTAGATACATTGATCTGTGTTTTATAAAAGTTGTATCAGAATAACTACATGGAGTGGATGTTTGTTGGTAACCCTGTACACCAAGTTCTTTGATACTCAGGATTAAAGGTAGCAAGGAATGAATTTATGGGAAGCCAACTGAATGGTGTGTAATAGTACTGGGACTTGGAAGTTGAGAGGTTCTTGTTGACCTGAGAAATCTATTAATTTTAAGGGGCAGAATCAATACCAGGGCATATTTTTTTCTCTGTAGATGCATTTCAACTTCCCCTTAATTTTTCCTGCTCTCTGATTTTTAGATCCCAGACAAACAGTATGTACTGACAGCCCTGGCTGCTCGTGCCAAACTTCGAGCCTGGCACGATGTAGATGCCCTCTTCACCACAAAGGTGGGTGCCCTGGAATTGCTTTGTACTTCTGAGGTTTGGGAGAGAGAAGGGTAGGATTATCATATCATTTTATAAGTTCTAGTAACTTTTTTTTTTGGTACCGGGGGTTGAACCCAAGGGTGCTTAACCACTGAGCCACATCCCCAGCCCTTTTCATTTTTTATTTAGAGACAGAATCTTGCTAAGTTGCTAGGGCCTCTTAAAGTTGCTGAGACTGGTTTTGAACTTGAAATCGTCCTGCCTCAGCCTCCTGAGCTGCTAGGATTACAGGCATGTAAAACCATGCTTGGCTCTAGTTACTTTTTAACATTTCCCCTCCAACCTTGTATTTTCTGAAATTTCAAACCTAAAGAAAAGTTGAAAGACTATATGTGGTCTTTACTCACTTCACTAAATTATTAGCATTTTTTGCCATATTAGCTAGCTTTTTCTTCTTCTGTACACATAAATTTTTTTTGAACCATATGAAGGTAAATCGCAGACTTCATAATACTTCCTCCTTAAATACTTAAGCATTTATCTCCTTCATAAGCACAATAATTTCTCTCCAGAAATTTTATATTAATTCAATAATAATATCACATATATTTATAATATATATATAGTTCATATTTAAATTACATAATAGTCTGCATTTAATTATTTATGACTTTTTGTATTTATGTTCTATTAAGAGACAATTAAGGAACTTGTATTGCTTTTGGTTGTCATTTCTTGAATAGTTTACAGTTTTTAGATAATTAATTATTATATACATTAAGGAGTGACACATGGTGTTTTGATAAACAGTGAAATAATTACAGTCAAGCCAATTAACAATCCATCTCACAGTTGCCATTTTGTGTGTATGTGGAATAGTTCCTCAAATCCACTCTTAGCAAATTTCTAGTATACAATATAATATTATTAACTTTAGTTCTCATACTGTGCCTTAGATTTCTAGATTTATTTATCCTGTATTATTATAACTTTGTACCCTTCTCCTGTCCCTTGAAATCATTGATCTGTTTCTATGTATTTGACTTTTTTTTTTTCCAGATTGCACATATAAGTAAGATCATGCAGTATTTTTCTCTCTGTGTTTGGCTTATTTCATTTAGCATAAAGTTCTCTAGGTTCACTAGGCTGTCACAAATGGCAGAGTCTCCTTAAGATTGAGTACTATTCCATTGTTGATACATGTATATACACCCATATACATCACAGTTCTTTATCTATTTGTCTGGTGATGAACTCATACTTTTTTCTCACATCTTAGTTATTGTGGATAACACTGTAATGGAGGAGGGAATGAGGTGGTGAGTTTATTATCTTTGGCATATACCCAGAAGGGGTTACTGGGTCATATGATAGCTTTATTTTTTGTTTCTTTTGGAATCATCATATGGTTTTCCATAATGGCTGCACCAATGTATATTCCTACAACAGTGTACACACATTCCCTTTCTACACACCCTCACCAACAATTACTACTGCTTGATTTTTTAATAAAGGCTGTTTTGACAGGTGTGAGATGATATAGTGTTATTGATTTGCATTTTCCTGATGATTAGTAAATACTAATCAGATACTTGTTGGTTGTTTTTATGTCTTTGGAGAAATGTCTGTTCAGGTCCTTTGCCCATTTTTAAATTGAGTTGTGTTTTGGCTGTTGAGTTGTTAAATTTTTTATGAAAGTTTACATATCAACCCTTTATCAGATGTATAGTTTGCAAGTATTTTCTCCCAGATCATAGGTTACCTTTTTATTTGGATTGTTTGCTTTGTTTTGTAGAATTTTAGTTTAATGTAGTCTCTTTTATTTATTTTTGCTTTTATAATCTGAGCTTTTGTCCTGATAACTGAAAATTCTTTGCCAGGGCCAATGTCAAAGACTTTTTCCCTTATGTTTTCTTCTAAGAGTTTTCTTGTTCCAAGTCTTATATTTAGTCTTTTATCCATTTTAAGTTGAGTTTTGTATATGGCATAAGGTAAGAGTCCTGATTTTCATTTTTTTGCTTGTGGAAATTCAGTTTTCCCGGCACCATTTTCCTCTTGCTGCCCTTGTTAATTTAGTGGACCACGTATGCTTGGTTTTATTTCTGGGTTCTCTTTTTGTTTCATTAGTCTATGTGTTTGTCAGATGCATGGTTTTTAAAAATTTTTTTTTTATTTTTGGTACCAGGAATTGAACCCAGGGGCACTTAACCACTGAGCCACATCTCCAGCCCTATTTTGTATTTTATTTAGAGACAGGATCTAACTGAATTGTTTAGTGCCTCACTGTTGCTGAGGCTGGCTTTGAACTTGCAATCCTCCTGCCTCAGCCTCCCCAGCCACTGGGATTATAGGCTTGCACCACCATACCTGGCCACATATTGTTTTGATTATTATATTTTTATACTATAGTTTGCAATCAGGACATGTGATGCCTCCAACTTTATTTTTTTTTCTCAGTATTGTTTTGGCTATTTGGTGTCTTTTATGATTTCATACAAATTGGTTTACATTTTAAATATCAGATTTTTCATTATGGATTTGAGAATTTTCTGATTTTCCTTCTTGTCCATTAATTGGTTACTTTTAACTACCAAAGTAAAACATACCTAAATCAAAATCAAACACTACATGAAAGTATATAAAGAGTAAGAAGACTTGGGTTGTAGTTTAGTAGTAGAGTGCATGCCTTAGCCTGGTCCCATTTCCAGCATCAAAAAAAAAAATTTTTTTAAAGTGGCTCCTCTTTCATTGTCTACCTGCTTGTAATTCAGTCCCTTCATCAAGGTAAACACTATTAAAAGTCTTATCAGTAGCTTTCCTGACCTTTCCTCCATGAGTTTACAAATAAACATTATATATACATGTAACAATGTAGAAGTCAGGATTTTTCTATACAGTAAATTCATACTATGAATATTATTAATTACTCATTCCATTTGTAGTATTTCACAATTTCTTTCTTGCATTAGTGTTTAGAGATCTAAGAACTTATATCTCTGACTTCTCTCTAAAATCCCTTGACTTTTCAGAAAAATTAATCTCTCACCATTTCTCTACCTCTCACACCAATCTATCCACCTTCCCACCATGTTATTCTGGCTTGACCATAAAACATGGAGAGACTACTAGCTCAGAGTGTGTTCACTGTCTGACTTACCTCCTGCTACCTCCCATCTTCCTTTTTTAGAACTGGCTGGGTTACACCAAGAAGAGAGCACCCATTGGCTTCCATCGAGTTGTGGAAATTTTGCACAAGAACAGTGCCCCTGTCCAGGTAATGGCTTCTAAAGAGAGTTGAGTACAGGATACTCTGGGAGAGTCAACTTTTAGCTTCTTATCATTCTGTAATAGAGACTTGGCCTGTTCTGGTTTTCCCTGAGTGGCAGTACAGTGGCTGCAATGGACCTTGAAATAGATAAGGTCAAGGAAGAACAGTCTCTTCCCCCTTAGAAGTAACTCTAGACTGTCATCTCTGAGCATCATCTACTGTGTTTAGCCATGTGGAGAACTGATACACTGTTCAAATGATTCAAAATGATGTTGAAAAGGAATATCAAGAAGCAGTAGGCAGGAAGAAGGGAAGGTACTGGGGAATGAGATTAATCAAATTATGTTATATACATGTACAAATATGACACAGTGTATTCCATTATGTATAATTATAAAAATTCATCCTAAAAAAAGAAGCAGTGTTCAGAGCACTGGATCTTCTCTAGTGCTCTGCCTTGCCAGCATGCATATCTGTCGAAGGTTAAAGGGAAATGTGCTCCTCCCTTCTTTCCTGAGGCAGCAGAGAAGTACTGTCTAGTAGCACCTCATTTCCCACTACAGAACTACTCCTATAGTTGTTAATGGAAATGGTAGACATTTAATATTGAACTCATAATAATGACTTCTTTCAGTCATTTTATTTTCTACCTGTAGAACTCTGTGTTTTACGGGAATTATTAATCAGAAGTGTCTCTTCCCACAGATATTACAGGAGTATGTCAATTTGGTAGAAGATGTGGACACAAAATTAAACTTAGCTACTAAGTTCAAGTGCCATGATGTCGTCATTGATGTGAGTCCTAAGAAGTGAGAACCCTGAATTTGATCCTCGGTGAAGATTGGGGGCTTATAATTTTCTGTGTCCTAGATCCCAAGATGCTTCCATCAGATTTGATTTACAGGAGCAAATAGTCTGGCAAGAGTTAGTTGGAGATCAGTGTACTATTTTCCCAGCCCTCTGACTAGTTTCCCTGTGCTTTTATAATTTTTTGCATTTGGAGAACTCAGAATTGGTTCAAGTTATATAGACTCTGTAGACTTCAGTACAGTATGAAGTTCTATGGGTACTTGACCCCACTATTATCCCACTGCAGTCTCTTGGCCTCTCCTGGAGCCTTGAGTTGAAGTAATAGTGACAAAAGGAAGCAGCCCTTCATAGAGAAGACTGATTGGGGGTTTGTATTGTTTGTTTTGCTGTATAGACCTGCCGAGACCTGAAGGATCGTCAGCAGTTGCTAGCATACAGGAGCAAGGTAGATAAAGGATCCGCAGAGGAAGAGAAGATCGATACCATTCTCAGCAGTTCGGTAAGGAGCTACACTTTCCCCTCCAGTTGTCCTAGGAGACAGATAGTTTGCAGTAGTGTCAACAGTATGTTCCCAAGACCTGGGCAATATTCCACTTAGCTGATCCCCATGGATATAAGACTCACTGTGGTCCAGAATATCAGAAGCACTGCTTTGAACAGCAGAAGTTACTCCTGATATGTGGGATGATTGAAGGGTAATCTGGGAACTGCAAACTGAGTCTTAACTATGATGCTCTGATCACTGTTAAATGTAGCAGATTGCAGGAACTGTTGGAACTATAAAAATAAATGTTATAGATTCTGAATACCCAGACTATACAGTCTTCTCGGATGGATATGACCTACCTGTTGGAAATAAAAAGTGGGTAAAATAGATTTTAGCTATTTGGGGAGTACAGCTGATTATCTCTCATAGCATGATATTACTGAATTTTTTGTTAGTGTGAAACTTCATTTCCTATTACGTATTTTGACACCTGTGCTAAGGTTAGCTAAAACTAGTAAATCTTGATCCTGAAGAGGACAGAACTAGAATAAATGCCCTAAATTAGGCATTCTGTAAAGTACAGAATAGATATTTAATCCATCTCAGAATAAATGAACTCCCACACATAGTAAAAAAAAAAAAAAAAATTCCCAGTACCTCCCCAATCCAATCCTTACTTTCCTTTTTCTTATGGGCTTGCATTCTAATCTTTTCCTTCTGTAGGGATAAGTGAAAACTGATCACACACCTTCATTCTTTGCTCTTTCCACAGCAAATTCGATGGAAGAATTAAGGGCAATTAGCTACCCTGAAACCGGCCTCATTTCTTCCTTTCCTGCCTGTGAAAGTAGAGAGTGCTCTTCTTTGGAAGAGTTACAGCATCACATCACTTGGCCCCATCATTCAACAGGCAGTACCTGCTAATCTTGGGACAGAAACCAGCACCTGAACACAGATAGCTTCAGACTGCTCTTCTGTCCAAGGGATATCATCTGAAGGCCACAATATAACTCTTGGACTTATGAGAAAGATACTCTCCACCTGGTGCTCATGTGAAGGTGGGAGCCCATGTAGGGTAAGATCTCTCTTGGAAGGACTGCTCCTGAAAGGATGTCTCCTAGAATAAGAGGTATTGGTGTCATGGGTTAGCTGCTCCATTCCTCTTAGCTAATTATGATCCAGAACCTAGTGCTGGATGTTGGCAGTTCTGCTCTGAAGGAAGACCGAACAGAACCTAAATGGCTGTATTCCAGGGGCCTCTGGAAGTGGGGCCAGTATTGCTCAGGACCTGCTGGAGGTGCATTGAAAACAGGCTGTATAGCCCTTCCTCATTATGACAGATATTGCCCAGATATTGTGTTTCTTCGGTCAGAACCCCTCTGCTGCCCCAGTCTACTTTTTTTTCCAAAAACTGGGTTCCTCTCTCAGCTGCATACTGAGATGACCTTGATGAGATATTGCCCTTATTTTTGCCTCTACTTTTCCTGTACCAGACCCACCACCTTATGTGGAGCTCAGATTCAACAGTGTTGGAATTTTCCCTTTAGGCAAATATCTCTTAAGCTTCCCAGAAGTCCAGAAGTTTCACCTACACTAAACTCAGCAGCTTTTCTGTTAGGATATTTAGATGGAGCTTTTATTTTCACACTTGACTTTTGAGAGGATGTTTGGTAATGCTGTTTTCTGCACTATACCAATATCAGCCTCTTTAACTGACCTGGGTTTTCCTGACATGCCTACACTCCTAATAAAGCAGTTTCATCTTTTGTGCCTTTTCTTCTCTGCCCAGTTGTTTCATGCAGAATGGTGAAATAATTGCTCATTGTCTTGTCTACATCTGTAATTTCATTCAGCAGCCTGTGAACACGTGAGGAGAGTACTGGTGCTTGTGGCAAAGCAGGGCTGTGTGGTTAACAGAAAGAGCACTAAGCTGGGATACCAGAAGACCTAACTTCTTTTCCCAGCTCTGCCACTGACGAACTGTGTGGTGCTGAATGAGTCCTTTTCTTTCTGGACTCCTCTTCATCTGTGAAATGGGGGTATGATAATTTATCACTCTGTAGAGTTTCCTGCTCCTGTGTCTAGAATGGGAGAAATGGTAGGAGGAAGAGACCATGTACCTGCAGAGGCACATAGCATGCTTTAAGGTGACATGGTTCTCAGCTGGAGGCAGTTTTGCCCCTTAGGAGACATTGGGTAATGGCTGAAGACATTTTTCATTGCCATACTTGGTGGTGCTGCTCATATCTAATGCACAGGACAGCCTCCACAACAAGGAATTATCCTGCCCAAAATGTCAGTAATGCCAGTGTTGAGAAACCCTGCTTTAAAGGGAGCAGCCTCCATCTTTTGCTCCTCCCTTTTGTAATCTTTGCAATTCCAGGTAACTTCATATATAGTTCCTTTTCTGATGGTCCTTCTTGCTGTTGAAGAAACAAGAATCTAATTTGCTAGACTGTGCTAAAGTTATGGGCTCATCTTCAGATAAACAGTGGTAACTTTATTACCTAGTATATCAGAGTTGAGAAATAGAACTATGAGGAGTATATACACATTATCTATTTAATGTAATCTATATTTTAATTTGTTACAGGGATTTGACCTTATGATAGCTAGATAAACAGTCTGTGTAGGGTGGTTGTCTTCATATCTGTTGATAGAACTTAAAATTCATAGGACAGGCAGTTGGAAAGGGAAGATGGATATAAAGTGATTAAGAACAGGGACAAGCTAGAACCATGAGAATCGACTAGGACCCATCTCTGTTCTCACTGCCTCCAGCCTTGGAGTGGATACTCTGAAGGAGAAGCTGGTGATCTTTGTCATGGAGCTGAAAAACACCTGGCCCATGAATAAGCAACTGAAGGAGAATCCAGAAAAAGCTGTAGCAGTTTTAGGTCCATCTGCTGTCACACACTAAGGTGGCCAGCAGATAAGCAACAATGTGTGTGAACTACAGAAGGACCTGCCTTTCAGCCTTATAAGCTGAAATACAAATTGGTTGCTGTTTCATTTCCACCCTTAAGATTTTGGACAGAAATAGCTCTTGTGGTTCACCCTAACCAGAAATATACAATGAAGAGAATTCTGGAAAAAATAGTGGGCCTACCCACATTGACATATTGCAAAGCTACAAGTGAATCCCCATTTTTGAGATTGTAGAAGTCAAAACAGGCCTAGAAATTATGTCTGTTCTGTTGAACATGTGCTGCACTGGCTATACTGATCTGGGATATTTTGAGCTTCACTTTCTGTTGAAACCGGCAATATCACTTGCAACAGTAGGATGCCCTACCCACTGTTTTGAGGTCAGGAAATGTTTCTTAGATTGTTTCTTACCATGCTCCTGACTTCAGGTGCCAGGGTTTTAAGGAGATTGGGAGTGTGGCATAGCAACTTTCCTAAAAGAGGGATTAGAGAAACCAGACACAAGAGGTCATGTATTTAATATGAATTTATTTAATATAAAATATCTGGAATGGGTAAATCCATAGAAAGCAATTGATGGTTCCAGGGACTGGGGATGGGGTGAGATGGGCAGAAATTGCTTAATGTGAATAGGGTTTTCTTTTGTGGGTATGAACATGTTTTGGAATTAGATAGAGGTAGTAGTACAACATTCTGAACGTACCACTGAATTGTTCACTCTAAAATAGCTAAATTTACGTTAATTTCACCTCACAAGATTTTGTTTTTAAATTTAACAGGAGGATTAGAGACTTGTCCATTTAAATCCTCATCTCAATATCACTATTGCTATAAAATTGATTTCTTGAACAAAAGAAAGGCTTGCAAAAGTGACTCAAGTAATGCTAAGATCTGTATACTCAAGTCTGGGGGAAATAAACCAAAAACAAAAACCTAGAAATCCAACATCTTCTGTTGGGAAAAAAGAGAGTCCCATACTGATTTGTTTAGTACTCTTAGAAGTAGTGAAAGGAACTTGTGTCCTCATGTTCAGGTCAGGAAAACCTGCAGGTGGGGATGGCCCCTTTAAGACTTGGAGACTGAGTACTCAGGTAGTTAAGGAGTCATAATGACAGCTTTCTTAAGTAATTTAACTTGATATGTACTAACCTGCTTGGACCAGAATTACTGAGGAATAGAGTCCATCTCAGTTTGGTTGGTGAGAGCTGTATACAGATGAGTTAAACATCTACAAGTTTATTTTCTAAAATCTAGATGTCTCTGCCCTAGATAAGGGACCAGTGATATTTAGTTTGGGATCTTTTCTACTCTGTGGGGAACACAAAGTTTATTTAAAAGGGAGGATTTCTTGAAATAAGGTCCTACATATCCAGGCCTATTTCTGAAACCTAGGGAATGGAAGGGAGAAGATCCTGCCCATGAACACCTGAAATCCATTGCCAGTGTATATTCACTTGCTGAAAGAAATGCCTCTAGCCTGTGTGAAGCAATATTACTTTGGGTTTCTGTTCAAATATTTCATGAACCTAGGATTCATGTGCAGTCAATAAAAAAGAATGCTCAAGGGGATCCATACTTAGCGATATGAACTCCAAATTCAGAACTGGAGAGAGAAAAGTGCTGTAGCCTATCATGAGAACTGTGACCCAGGTGCACACACCATAAGTCAAGCCCTCCAGCATAGATCTCTGTTCTAGGGTAGGAAGACATCTTAATTGCTATCTGTCACTGCAGGAGATGGTGGCTTGAAAATGGACATGCTAGAGAACCTTGAGTCCCTACAGTTTGATTATGGAATTCCAGAGGAAGATCGTTTCTGGCTGTATTTGCAGGGCCGTTCTCGGGGATTGATGATTGAGGCCTGTGCCCATGCATCCTTCTTCTGCAAAATATTGCATAATTTGAGGTAAGCTAGGTCTCCAAGTTCAGGAAGATAGACAAGATCTCACTGCTGAGACTTCAAGTGACTTAACCTTTTTATATTGAAGAATAAATTTGGTGGGAGGATTGTCTTCCTACCTTTTGCAACCTGCACTCAATCACTCCTGGACTGAAAGGACCAGGAAAATTCATACCGGGGTTCCCTGGCTGCAGTTACATAATAAAACATGGATTAGTGCAATTTTTCTTGCAGTTGGTGAATTAACGATCATTCATTTATGCAATAGGACTACCAGTTTGCTTTCCACAGCTGCTAATGACTAGCCTTTCCTTGTCTATTGGCTGCAAATGGAGTCAGTTCTTCCTTTTGGTGCTGACCTAATAGCGGACTGCTTCACCACAGAAAAGCCACCTGGGGAAATTTGCAGTCTCTATAGACAGATGATTTGACTGAAACCAGAATACTACTTGCAGAGAAGCTCTCAATCTGTCCTGGTTTCTGAGATCTTTCTGTAATATGGCTTGATACTTAACAGGAGGTGTGTGTATGATCCAGGTACTGCCTGGAATTAATCTCCTGGATTTTGTAACTTTAGGTCTCTCCAGAGCATAAGTCATTTCTTCACCCTATTCTGTTGACTTTTCTCTGAAATTAGATTAACTTCTAGATGGTGGGACTAAATCTAAATTGATCATATTTATAAATAGAGCAGGAGGCAGCCTACTCAGTGAATTTGCTGATTGGCTAACAAGGATACTGGTAAAGTTGGTTATATCCAAGGTAACTATTGAGAAATAAATGTATGAACTTACCAGGAGGCATTTTAGATTTGGATTAGGCGTTAAGAGAAAGTGCTTTCTTTAACTGGGAGGAAAGCTTTAAGTAGAATATGGCATATGGTGCTTATATGGAAATGCTATGGCTCTAGGACTCTTTAAGTTTTACAAAAATACAGAACAAATATAAGATTACATATGAAAATAAAAGTAATACTCTACATATTCAGAGGGTAGACTTTGTTAATCTTGGTTCAAAAAAACACATCCAGGACCAACACTAAATGAATCTCTGAAAAGTGTATTCTCAAATCTTCACTTTCTCAGGTCTCTTTCACTTTTATAAACTATTTATTTTAATAAATCTTTCTTATAAAGCTGAGTTACCTGATTTCACAGGTCTGTGCAAAACAAATAGCTAAGCAGAAAGAGTAAGTGTATGAAAGTACAGAGTTCACTCATCCAGTTAACAATGAAAATTGACAGCTATCTGAGGGTGATGTCAGGGAGATAGAGGAATAAGAAGCTCCAGACCTCATAATTCCACAGAGACCCTGACTTAACAAAAATAAATTCTCTAAAAAGGGTTAATGAGAACTTTAGAAACCAGTTAAAAACTTGGAGTACCCCCAGGAAAATGCAATGCCAATAACAGTTACATGGAAAGAGTGAAGAAAAATGATTGCACTTGTCTTGAGATAGCTCTTTCTTCAAATCAGTACAATTTGGTATGGAGAAAACGCCCAATTTCTGGATTTTACCTTAGAAAAGTGGAATATTTATCCAACATTCTATCTTTTCAGGGTTGCCTGAAAGATTGCCCAATGTGGGGGTTAACGTACTTTGAATGAGAACCAACGAAAGCTCAGTGGCTTGTTGTAGAATAGAGAATGTGCAGTATCCCAGAGAGACACCCAGAGAGAGCAAGAGATTACAAACTCCTGCAAAAGGAACAGGCTGACCTCTCTGGGCAATTACAAACACAAGCCCAAAGAAAACATTACCCAGAAAAGCTTTGAGAAGGTCTTAGAATCTCCTGCTGGGCAATTGGTAAAGCCCCCCCCTCCCCCAATGAAACCAGTCTGTAAACATTGGAGAGGTGGATGTTTTTCAAATTCTCAAATCCCACCTGCCCCCTCAAAAAAAAAAAAAAAAAAAATAAGGCATATGAAGAAACAAGAAAACATGACCCAATCAATGGAACAGTCAGTCTCTGGAAACCAACCTTAAAGAAACAGATCTACAGATTACCTAACAATTCAAACTAACAATTTCTTTTTAAATGACAACCTTAAAAAAGCTCAACTGAGCTACAGGAGAACACAGATGAACAACTAATAAAATCAGAAAAAGAGTACTTGAACAAATGAGAATATCAACAAAAAGGAAATATTAAAAACAACCAAATCCTTGAGCTGAAGAACAGAATGCTGAAATGAGAAAATTCATCAGAGATGTTCAAAATCAGTCTTAACAGAAGGATCAGTGAGCTCAAAGATAGGGCAGTTGAAATTATCAGAAGAAAGAAAGAAGTGGAGGGGAGGGAAAGGGAGGAGAAGAGAAGTGAAGATAGGACCTAAGGGACTTAAACGACACCATTTAGCAGACCAGTAGATGCATGATGGGAATTTCAAGGAGAAGAGAGCCAATTTGAAGAAATAAGGGCCCCAAACTTACTAAATTTGAGGAAAATCCAAATTCAAGAAGCTCAAAGAATTCTTAACTTGAATGAATCCAAAGAGGCCCACACAGTCACATTATAATCAAACTATCAGAATATTCAACACAGCAAGAAAAAAGATGACCTCACATGCAAGGGAGCTTCCAGATTATTTCTCAACAAAAACATTACAGGCAAGAAGGAGTGGTTTGATATATTCAAAGTGTGTAAGAAAAAGCCAACCAAAAATACCATATCTGGTCTAACTCCTTAAAACATCAAGGAGAAAAAATACCTCCCCCTCCCAAAAAAAAAAAGTACCTTCCCCAATAAAAGCTGAGGGAGTTCATCACTGATGGACATGCCTTAAAAGAAATGCTAAAGGGGTCCTTAAACTGAAAAGATGCTAGATAGCAACATGAAAGTATATAAAAATGACCTATCTGGTAAAGTTAAATATATATGCAAATACATATCCTTGGTGGTGTATAAATAATTTTAAATTCTGATTTAGAATTATAAGGTAAAAGCATGCGAATAGATACAAAATATAAAAAGGTATAATTTGTGACATCAATAACAAAAAAGGGGTGGGGGAGGTGTAAAGGAATAGAGTTTTTGTATGTGATTAACGTAAAACCATTATCTATTTAAAATAAGTTATTGTAGCCAGGATTCTTATGTATTTCTCTGTGGTAACCACAAAGAAAATCCCCATGGAAGATAAACAAAAGAAAATGAGAAGGGAATTTAAGCATATCATTACAAAAAGGAAACAAAGGAAATCAGCAAGAGGAAAAGAGGAACAAAATAGCTACAAGAGAAATAGAAAGCAGTTCACAAAATGGCAAAAGTAAGTCCTTCCCTATCAGCAATTACTTTATATGGCAATGGATTAAACTTTCCAATGAAAAGACAGAGTGACTGATTGGAGTGATAAGGACACACTGGCTGAAATTGAAAAGCTAGGAATAGATACTCCATGCCAATGGTAACCAAAAGAGACCAGGAGTGACCACATTTGTATTAGCACTACTTTGTCAAAAACTGATATAAGGGACAAAGAATGACTTTATTATGGTTAAAAAAAAAAGAAACTGACCAGGAAGATATAAAAATGTAAATATATATGCCCTTAGTATCAAAGCATCCAAATATATGAAGCAAATATTGTCCAAATTGAAGGCACTCAATAATTGTAGATTTTAACTCAGTTTTCAATAAAAGATACAACGACCAGACAAAGATCAAATAAGGATACAAAAGGGTTGAATAACACAGTAGACCAATAGGAACCTAACAAACAAATGCATAACATCCTACTTGACAGCAGGAAACAAGACATTCCTTTTTTTTTTTTTTTTTTTTTTTTTTTTTTTTTTGGTGCTGGGGATTGAACCCAGGGCCTTGTGCTTGCAAGGCATGCACTCTACCAACTGAGCTATATCCCCAGCCCCAAGACATTCTTAAGTACACATGGAGCAGTCTCCAGGATAGATCACATGTTAGGTCACAAAATAAGTCTCAACAAATCTAAGATTAAAATTACATCTGGTATCTTTTACCACAATGAAATTGTTATGGTTTACCTATGAGGTGTCCCTCATATCTAAAGCTCTTGTGTGAGGCAATGAAAGAATTTTCACAGGTGAAATTATTAGATTATGAAAGTTGTAATATAATATAATCAATGAATCAATCAGCTGAGAGAGAATAACTGGGTGGTAACTGTAGCCAGGTAGGATATGGCTGGTCACTGGGGGTGTGCCTTTGGGGTTTCTATTTTGTTCCTGGTGAGTGCTCTCTGTGCTTCCTTGTCATTTCCTGAGCTGCTTTCCTCTGCCATGCCCCTCTGCCATGATGTTCTGCCTCACTTTGGGTTCAGAGGAATGGAATCAGCCATTTTGGTCTGAGAAGTCTGTATTGGTAAACCCTAAATAAACTTTTCATCCTATAATTGCTCTTGTTAGATCTTTTGGTCACAGAGATGAAAAGGCTGGCTAAAACAAATAACCTAGAAAAGAGTAGCCAAAGGAAAATAGGAAAATTTGTTAAAATGTAGAAATTAACACACTCATTAATGGCTCAAAAAAGAGAGAACCGAAAATGAAAACATGACATATCAAAGCTTATGGGACACAGCAAAAGCAACCATAAGGGAAGTTTATAGGTCTAAATGCCTACATTAAAAAAGAAGAAAGAGGACTGGGGTTGTGGTTCAATAGTAGAGCACTTGCCTAGCACATGTGAGGCCCTGGGTTCGATCCTCAGCACCACATAAAAATAAATAAAATTTAAATAAAGAAGAAAGATCTCAAATCTACAACCTCGCTTCACACCTTGTCTTAGTATACTTTTTTTCTGCTATAACAATACCACAGTCTTTATAAATTATAAAGAAAATATATTTATTTCTCACAGTCTACATGGTGAGAGACCATGAGAGTGAGGTAGAGAGAGAGAGAGGGAACACAAATGGAAGCAAGAGAGCGTGTGTATGAGAGGGCTTTATAAAAAAGCCACTCCTGCGCCAGGCACAACTCCAGAGGCCAAGGGAGGAGGATTGTGAAGCCAGCCTCCACAACTTAGCAAGAGCCTGTCTCAAAATAAAAAAAATATTATAAGGGCTAGGACTGTAGCTCAGTGGAAGAGTATATCTGGGTTCAATCTCAGTGCAATAAAACACAACAAAACCGCTCCTGCAATAACTAACCTACTCCCATGGTAATGGCATTAATCAATTCATGAGGGTGGAGCCCTTATAACCCAATCAACTCCCAAAGGTTCCTTTTCCCAATACTGTCACAGTGACCATTAAGTTTCAACATAAGTTTTAGAGAAAACAAACCCCAGGATCATTTTGATCAGTAGAGAAAGCAGCTGATAAAAGTAAGCACCCTTTCATGATAAAGAAAAACACCCAAGAAACTAAGAATGGAGGGAAATTACCTCAACATAATAAAGGCCATACATGAAAAGCTCAAGTTAATATCACATTCAACGGTGAGAAGCTGAAAGCTTCTCCTCTGAGATCAGGAATGAGGCAAGGATTTCCACTCTCACATCTCCTATTCAACATAGTATTGGTGGAGCGAGAGCAATTAGGGAAAAAAAAAAAAAAGACACCCAAATTGGAAAGGAAGAAGTAAAATAATCTCTGCTCATGACTGCTTTTGTATGTAGAAAACCTGAAGACCCCCCCCAAAACTGTTAGAACTAGTAAACATTTATCAAAGTTGCAGGATACAAAATCAGCACTAAAAAATAAGTTGCATATCTAAAACAATGAATAATCTGAAAAGGAAATTAAGAAAACAATCTCAGCTTGGGGTGTGGCTCGGTGGTACATGCATGCACAGACCCTGAGTTTGTACCAGTGAGAGAGAGAATTACATTTACAGTACCATCAAACAGTGTAAAAAAAGCTGAATCAAGGGGGTGAAAGACTTGGGCACTGAAAACAACAAAACATTGCTGAAAGAAATTAAGACAAATAAATGGAAAGACATCCTATGCTTATAGATTGGAAGATGTATAGTGTTAAATTGCTCATGCTGTGTAATGGTGGCACACGCCTATATCTCAGTGACTCAGGAGGTTGAGGCAAGAGGATTGCACGTTCAAGGCCAACCTGGGCAATTTTGCAAGGCCCTCAGCAACTTAGTGAGACCTTGTCTCCAAATAAAAAAATAAAAAGGGCTGGAGATATGGCTCAGTGGTAAAGCACCCCTGGGTTCAATCAATCCCCAATAGCCTCCCCAACAAAAAAAAGTTCACGAAGTGATCTACAGATTCAATGCAACTCTTATCAAAATCCGAATGACATTTTTTGTAAAAATAGAATAATAGCATCCATGAAATTACATGGAATCTCAAAGAATAGCCAAAACCACCTTGAGAAAATTTTTAAAAAGCTGGAGACCTTACACTTCTTGATTTCAAAACATATTACCAAGCTAGAATGATCCAAACAGCTTGGTACTTCCATAAAGTTGGCCAAATAGACTGATGGAACAAAATAGCCCGAAATAAACCACATAATATAGTCAAGTGATCTTGTGCTAAATCTACACAACAGGGAAAAGATAGTCTTTTCAATAGTTTTGGGGAAATTGGATAGCCACATGTAAAAAGTGAAATTGAACCCTTACATTATTTGTTATATATACACACATGAAATGGACAACTGTCCACTGTGACCTGTGTGGGGAGGGAATAAATAACCCTTGGAGGTATGGGTCAACTGGAAATAAAAGACTGAAAAGTAGTATTAAGAAATAAACACAAAGGATGCAAGAAGTGCATATATATACACACACACACACACACACACACACACATATATATATATATATATTTTTTTTTTTTTTTAAGCAGGGGCTTTACTGGTGGAAAAGACCTGATGGGTCTGATGCTAACAAAGGGAAAAAGTCCATGAATGCTTGATTTATAGTAAAACCACAAAAGGAATTTATCGTGAGGAGGAATTCTTCAAAGTAAATAAGAAGCTAGAAGCTGTGGCGAAGTTGGCCTGATTGGGGACTTACCACTTGCACAGTAATTCTTCCTCCTCCAGGCAGCTGGTGCTACAAGGCTAGTTGGGCACAGGTTATCTCTCTCTACCTCCAGGGAGTTGTGTTTGAACCTAGGGCTGTCTAACCAAAAAAATTCCTCAGTATCACAGAATTCTCTTTGAGCAGGACACCTGCTAAGGCAACAAAGCAGTCTCAGAGTTCTCCAAGGGACCTACCTTGGCTTTAGAGATGGCTCAGACACGCCCACAGTTCACTCTGTTTCCAACAGACAACAGGTAAATAAAAAAGATGCTCAGGGGCTGGGGCTGTAGCTCAGTGGTAGAGCGCTTGCCTTGCACGCAGTGAAGCACTGGGTTCAATCCTCAGTACCACATAAATAAATAAAATAAAGGTATGAAAAAAGATACTATCACTAATCATCAGGAAAATATAAATCAAACTCACAATGAACTATACTGTTAGAATACCTGTTAGAATGGTTGTTATTAGAAAACCAGAAATTAATAAGTTTTTTAAAATTGTTTTTTTGGGGGCCTCGATCAGAAGGACTTGGGCCCCAACAAATTTTAAAGATGTGGAGAAACTGGAAATTGTGCACTGTTGGTGAAAATGTAAGATGCTGTAGTTACTACCAAAGAGAATATGGAGGTTCCTCAAAAATTTAAAAACAGAATTGTCATATGCTGGCTGTATATTCAAAAGAATTGAAAACAGGATCTCAGTGATATTTGCACACTCATGTGCATTGCAGGATCATTTATGGTAGCCAAGATGTGGAAGCAACCTAAGTGTCTGTTGATGATGAAAAGATAAAGAAATTGTGTTATATAACACAGTGTAATGTTATTCAGCCCTAAAAAAAAAAAAAGAAGAAGGACATCATCTCATATGCTACAACCTGGATGAAACTTGAAGACATTATGCTCAATGAAATAAGCCAGTTGCAAAAAGATAAATACTGCATGATTACACTTCAGTGAAGTATCTAAAGCAGCTATACAGAAACAGAAAGTAGAATGGTAGTTGCCAAGAGTTGGGGGAAGGGGAAATGAGGAGTTGGTATTCAATGGATAAGGAGTTTTTGTTCCGCAAGATGAAAGGTTCTAGAGATATGTTGCGCAACAGTGTGCTTATTGTTAATAGCACTGTACCCTTAAAAATAGCTAAGGTGGTAAATTTCTTGTTATATATTCTTTATCATGAGAAAAAAATTGACATTTGTCAGACTCCAAAACAAACAAAAAGGAGTAGGTCCACAATGTGTAACATACTAGGGCATAAGGCATAAGACTGACTGTTCACAGTGATGGCCCACAGTCAATGAAATGGTTAAATATTCAGCCTTGTGTTTAAGAAGGCAGGAAAATACATAGTGCATGTAACCAAATGATGTTCATTTTAAAATATTTTAATTCAGTTTTGGTTCCTTGGGAAAGGGGTGTGAAATGTTTCTAGAAAATTTAATCAGATGGAACATTTAGTTGCTTAGTAAAGTTGGATTAATGGCACACAATTGAAATGCCTTCTCTCTGAAGTACCTAAGGTGCCACCAGTCTTCTGAGAAAATTAAAGCAATGAACATTAGAGGTTGACAGGAAGTGCTATAGTGTGTACATATATTTATGTGCATGTTTGTCTGTTTATTTTCCAGAGAATTACTACCTAAGAACAAAAGTTCCACCTCTCTCTCACGTGAATCATTTGATGTGGCTGAAAAGGCAAACTTAAAGGTTGGCATCATTGGAGGCGGCCACCTGGGGAAGCAACTGGCTCATACACTGCTGCAGCTTGTCCCCATCCCTGCTGCAAGTCTGCGGATCTCCACTCGGAGACCAGAGACCCTGGGTGAGCAATGTATGATAGACACTGGGACTTCATTTGTGCTGGGTAGATGTTGACAAAGCCATTTTGAAAGAGTCCCTTCAAAGAGGAATCCTTGTGTGTAGCACCAGAGTTCTTAGCTTGCTACCTGCAAGAAAAGCTAGAAAGATGGCTATTAAACTTGTTGTTTAAAACATCTTTTTTCTCCACCTAAATGCTCTGTATCAACCTCTCCTGCCTGTGTCCTTGGTGGTGAATTATCTTCTGGATCCATGATTCAGGAAAACTTTCCACAGTGTTCAAATCTTCTGACTCAACCAGGTAGAGTCTATTCTGGTGGGTGTTAAACAGTTTCAGATATTTGCTGTTGGCCTTGTATTTTTTTTTTCTTTTTTTTTTATTGTAAACAAATGGGATACATGTTGTTTCTCTGTTTGTACATGGCGTAAAGGCATACCATTTGTGTAATCATAAATTTACATAGGGTAATGTTGTTTGATTCATTCTGCCATTTTTTTCCCTTCCCCGCCTCCCCTCCCACCCTTCCCCTCCATCTATACAGTCCTTCCTTCCTCCATTCCTGCCCCGCTCCCTAAACCCAACTCCAACCCCAACACTAACCCTTCCCACCCCCCATTATGTGTCATCATCCACTTATTAGTGATATCATTCTTCCTTTGGTTTTTTGAGATTGGCTTATCTCACTTAGCATGATATTCTCCAGTTTCATCCATTTGCCTGCAAATGCCATAATTTTATCATTCTTTATGGCTGAGTAATATTCCATTGTATATATATACCACAGTTTCTTTATCCATTCATCAATTGAAGGACATCTAGGTTGGTTCCACAATCTGGCTATTGTGAACTGAGCAGCTATGAACATTGATGTGGCTGTATCTCTGTAATATGCTGATTTTAAGTCCTTTGGGTATAGGCCAAGGAGTGGGATAGCTGGGTCAAATGGTGGTTCCATTCCAAGTTTTCTAAGGAATCTCCACACAGCTTTCCAGAGTGGCTGCACTAATTTGCAGCCCCACCAGCAATGTAAGAGTGTACCTTTCTCCCCACATCCTCGCCAACACCTGTTGTTGCTTGTATTCTTGATAATTGCCATTCTAATTGGGGTGAGATGGAATCTTAGGGTGGTTTTGATTTGCATTTCTCTTATTACTAGAGATGTTGAACATTTTTCCATATGTTTGTTGATTGCTTGTATATCTTCTTCTGTGAAGTGTCTATTCATTTCCTTAGCCCATTTGTCAATTGGATTATTTACATTCTTGGTGTAGAGTTTTTTGAGTTCTTTATAGATTCTGGAGATTAGCGCTCTATCTGAAGTATGATTGGCAAAGATTTTCTCCCACTCTGTAGGCTCGCTCTTTGCATTGCTGATAGTTTCCTTTGCTGAGAGAAAGCTTTTTAGTTTGAATCTATCCCAGTTATTAATTCTTGCTTTTATTTCTTGTGCTATGGGAGTCCTGTTGAGGAAGTCTGGTCCTAAGCCGACATGTTGAAGCTCTGGACCTACTTTTTCTTCTATAAGATGCAAGGTCTCTGGTCTGATTCCGAGATCCTTGATCCATTTTGAGTTTAGTTTCGTGCATGGTGAGAGATATGGGTTTAGTTTCATTCTGTTGCATATGGATTTCCAATTCTCCCAGCACCATTTGTTGAAGAGGCTATCTTTTCTCCATTGCATATTTTTGGCCCCTTTGTCTAGTATGAGAAAATTGTATTTATTTGGGTTTGTGTCCATGTCCTCTATTCTGTACCTTTGATCCACCTTTCTATTTTGGTACCAATACCATGCCGTTTTTGTTACTATTGCTTTGTAGTAGAGTTGAAGATCTGGTATTGCGATACCCCCTGCTTCACTCTTTCTGCCAAGAATTGCTTTAGCTATTCTGGGTTTTTTATTCTTCCAGATGAATTTCATAATTGCTTGCTCTATTTCTGTAAGGTACATCATTGGGATTTTAATTGGAATTGCATTGAATCTGTATAGCACTTTTGGTAGTATGGCCATTTTGACAATATTAATTCTTCCTATCCAAGAACATGGGAGATCTTTCCATCTTCTAAGGTTTTCTTGAATTTCTTTCTTTAGTGTTCTGTAGTTCTCATTGTAGAGGTCTTTCACCTCTTTTGTGAGATTGATTCCCAAATACTTTATTTTTTTCGAAGCTATTGTGAATGGGGTAGTTTTCCTAATTTCTCTTTCTGAAGATTCATTGCTTATATATAAAAATGCCTTAGATTTATGTGCATTGATCTTATATCCCGCTACTTTACTGAATTCAGCCTTGTATTTTTTTAAACATAACATTTACTAGATTTCAAAAAATGTTTAATAATAATTCCATTTACTAATCTATGTGATAGAAGTAAGACAGGAGAGGAGCTGTGGAGATTGCTCAGTGGGAGAGTCCTTGACTAGCATGCACAAGACTCTGGGTTCAATCCCTAGTATTGCTAGAAAAAGAAAAAGAAATAAGAACAATTATTACTTCTGGCAAGAAAAACTGAGAAAGGGCCTGAAGGAATTTCTGGGGAAATAGAAAAATATTTTACGTCTTGAGGATTACATGAATGTATGCATTTTTTACAACTGTTCAAACTATATACTCAGATCTGTGTGGCACTGTATCTAAATCATATTTCAGTAATAAAAACTGAAAATAACACAATGCAAATAATATACATATCATAGAAAATTAGAAGGAAGAAAATAATAACTACCTATAATCTTCTTATCAGGGTTATCTGTTTTCTTCCCTTTGTTTTCTCTAATTATCCCAGGTGTTGATTGCTTTAGACAGCTCTTTGTTGCTATGACCAAAAAGATCTGACAAGAACAGTGTTGAAGAGAAAAGGTTTATTTATTTATTTATTTTTTTGCAGTACTCAGGGCCTTGTGCTTAGGAGGCAAGCACTCTACCTGCTGAGCTATCTCCCCAGACCCAAAGGTTTATTTTTATCTCATGGTTTCAGAGCTCTCAGTTCATAGATGGCCAACTCCATTGCTCTGGGCTGAAGGTGAGGCTGAACATCAAGGTAGAAGGGCACAGCAGAGGAAGGCAGCTCAGGATTAGGCAAACAGGAAACAGAAAGAGGGCTCCACTTAACAGGAACAAAATAAAAACCCCAAAGGTACACCCCCAGTGATCTACCTCCTCCATCTATACCCATTCTGCTTACAGTTACCACCCAGTTAATCCATACCAGTGGATTAATCCACTGATTTTTGTTATAGCTCTCATAATCTAATCCTTTCACCTGTGAAAATTCTTCCATTGTCTCACACAAGAGCTTTTGCAGGACGCCTCATATCTCAACCACAACATTGATACTGTACCTACCTGTTTGTATTCTGCCTTTTTAACTTACTGTATCATAAGCATATTTCTGTATCACTTCACAATAATGATTTTTAAACCCTTCCACTGTCCCACAAACAGGCTTGAGAGCACTCCCAGTGTCTCCTGGGCAGTGTGTGCTTACTGCCTCTGGGGTGTAGGCATTCAAATGTTAAGGTGTGTGCCTGGGAGTGCCAGATCCTCAGTGCCATTCTACCTTTCTCTCTTTTTTTTTTTTTTAATATTTTTTAGTTGTTGACGGACCTTTAATTTGTTTATTTGCATGTGGTGCTGAGAATCGAACCCAGTACCTCACACATGCTACCCATGTACTCTACCACTGAGCCACAACCCCAGTCCCTCTTTCTCTGTTTTTGTCCCAGGGTTTAAAGTTTATTTATTCAGTAAACAGATTAATTTAATGTGAATAACTGCCATAAATATTTAGTTGAACTTCCTTGTATATAATTTTTGAAAATTATGTTTTATTTCATAATAAAATTACTAGATTAACAAGTAGGTAAAGTTTTGTTAAGACATTATTTGTATACAATAAACTACACACAGTGTATAATTCAATGTTTTGACACATGTGTATATGTGTTAGATTTATGTCACTGTGACCAAAATGCCCAACAAGACCAACTTAGAAGCAGAAAAGTTTATTTTGGGTTCATGGTTTCAGAGGTTCAGTTCATGGTCTGCTGGCTCATTACTCTGGGCCCAAGGTGAGGGCAGACATCATGGTGGTAGGGTATAGCAGAGGAAAGCTGCTTACTTCATAGCAGCTGGGAAAGAGAGAGAGGAGAGGAGAGGAAGAGGAGAGGAGAGGAGAGGAGAGGGGAGTGGAGGGGAGGGCAAGGGAGGGGAGGAGGGGAAGGGAGGGAAGCGGGGAGGGGAGGAGAAGGGAGGACAAGAGCAAACAAGCACATGCAGGCAGGTGAGGTGAGGCAGCAGGGAAATATAAATCCCAAAGGTGTGGCTCCAGTGACCTCCTTCCTCCAGTCACACCCCACCTGCCTACAGTTATCATCCTGTTAGTCTATTCAAATTATTAATCCATCAAATGGATTAGTCCACTGATTGGATTACTGTTCTCATGATCTAACCATTTCACCTCTGATCATTACAACATTAACACAGGAGTGTTTGGGGGACACCTCATATCCAAACTATCACAGTACCCCTGTGAAAACATCAACACATTCCAGATAATGAACATATTCATTACCCTCAAAAGTTGCCTCTTGCCCTTCATGAATCCCTTCTACGTGCCTGCAGCTCCCCACCCAAAAAAATTAATGACAATGATTTCTGTCTCTATAGATTAACTTGTATTCTTCTAGAATTTTTTGTATTAACAGAGTCATACAGTTTATATTTATTTTGGTCTGATTTCTTTTACTCTACATAATTATTTTGAGATATATTTATGTCTTTCATGTGTCAATCTTCTTTTTACTTCTGAGTAGTATTTCATTGTATTAATATTCCACAGTTTATTCACTAGTAAATATAGATTAGGTTTTTGGCTGTCACACATAAAGCCACTATGAACACTTTTTATGTAAGTGTTCATGTGCACATCTACTTTCTTTTTTCTTTCTTTTTGTGAGCTGGGCATTGAACCCAGGGCCTCATGCATGCTAGGCGAACACTCAACCACTGAGTTATATAGTCCCAGTCACTACTTTCATTTTTCTTTGGTAAATACTTGGGAGTAAAATGGTTGAGTCATATGGTAAGTATATGTTTATTTGTTAAGGAATTTATAATACTTTTTTTTTTTCAAACTAACCTCAAAAAGTCTTGTTCAGGTATAAATTTTCATCAGCACTGTAAAAAATCATTTCATTACACTCTTGTCAATGCTGGGAATCATTTTTAACATTACCATTTTAATATGCCTTTTACATTTTTCCTGTTTTCATTGATCACTAGAAGTGTTTAAATTTTTTTGCAGGTTTATTGCTATTTCATTTTTTTTCAGTGGTTTTTTTTTTTCAATTGGAGTGACTATTTTTCTTATTGATTTGCAAATGTTCTTTCTGTGGTAAGGAAACTTTAAAAAGTCTTATCACTCAAAGTTTCTTCCTTTTCTTTCTTTCCTTCCTCCCTCTCTCCCTCCCTCCCTCCCTCCTCTCTCTCTCTTTTCTTTCTTTCTTTCTTTCTTTCTTTCTTTCTTTCTTTCTTTCTTTCTTTCTTTCTTTCTTTCTTTCTCTTTCTCTTTCTTCTTACTCTCTCCTCCCTCCCTCCTCCCTCCCTCCTCCCTCCCTCCCTCCTCCCTCCCTCCCTCCTTCCCTCCCTTCCTTCCTTCCTTCCTTCCTTCCTTCCTTCCTTCCTTCCTTCCTTCCTTTCTCAATACTGGGCATTAAACTCAGGAGCACTCTATACCTGAACTACAGTCCCAGGCCTTTTTTATTTTTTATTTTGAGATAGGGTCTCATTATTAAGTGGTAGAGGCTGGTCTCAAACTTGCAACAATCACCCTGCCTCTGCCTCCTGGGTCCCTAGGATTACAGGCGAGCTTCATCATGCCAGTACGAAGGCATATTTCTTAGCCCCAGTGATAGAACTAGTAAATACAATATTTCAATATGGTACATATATTCTTCGGGAAGAATGTTTACAGTAATAAAATTAGTTTTAAGATAACTCTGTATGTTGTGTAAGGAAGCAAAGATTCAAAATGCTCAGCATCAGCTTCTAGGCAAGTGTAAGGAATGAGAATGATTCATGGAAGAATGATTCATGTACCTGCTTTCTGAAATTTCTCTTGTCCTGTCTGTTTTCCAGGTTCATGAGTATCCAGATAACCTCAGCATCATTTCTGTCATGTACTCTTGGTTGTTAAAATAAGAACTCATCTCTCCAGTGTCTCTCATATTCTCTTTTTAAAAAATGTTGTTAGTGTATGCTAATTATGCATACTAGTTGAATTCCTTGTTAAATACTCGCACGTATATGCATGAACAACACAATTGGTCAATCTCATTCCCCACATATCCTTTTTTTTTTTCAACAATGCTTAAAATGTGTGCCAGATGTGAGGGTACATTTTAAATTCTCTTTTAAAAATTCATACTGCAGTAAATACAAATGATTAACTACCAGTGAGTTTTTTATGCACTACATGAATTATCATGTTTCTCTATATTTATAAATATCAAGTTGTATATACTTACTTTATGGAAAATGTTAAATCTTTCCTTGCTCTTCCCAGCATCTGCTCTATACTTTTCTACTGTCCTACTCTTACCCACCAATTCAAGCCACTGACTGTGTAGCTTTGGGCAAGTCACATGGCATACTGAAGTCTGAGTTTATCATCTGTAATACAGGAATACAACTAGTCTCTGCCTCAGAAGGTCCTCATGAGGGTTATCCTAAAGAATATACATAAAGTAAATTATCTGGCACATGGTAAACCTTCAGTAAATTGAAGCAGAAGTCTTCTGAGAGATTTTTTTCTTCCTTAAAACTTTTGGAAGAATTCCAGCATTTGGTGTAAAAGTAAGGTAAAAATGAATTACATTGGCATCTCAAGTATTGCTACAGTGGCACTGGTTGCTTTAGTAATAGGATTAGGGCATGGCTGTATAGCTCATAGAAGGCATAAAGGAGTGTCTTCTGATTTAGGTGGCAGCAAGTCTTGGGTTGATTTATTGAGATAAAATAGTGATCATCCTCTCCCCATAACTGATACTCAGGTCAGACTCCTTTGTGCTGTATTCTTTTTCTGTCTTCCTTTATCCTCCTCAGTTGAGTTCCAGAAGCTGGGGGTCCAGTGCTTTTACCATAATTCTAGTCTGGTGCGTTGGGCCAACGTGATATTCCTCTGCTGCTTGCCATCTCAGGTGCCTCATATCTGCATACAAATTCAAACCAGTCTCGAAAAGGCCTGCATTGTGTACAGCTTTGTAACTGCCATCCCAATACCCAGGTATCTTGTTAGGACAAGAACAGAATTGGCAGAACTGCTGTTTCCTCGTCTTTGACTATTTCTTCCCTCTTGGAATTGATCATTCCCAGTAATAAAGATGAGGCAGCTTGATCTGCAGGAAGACCCAGCTAGCCTTTCTAACTGTGTCTTCCTCAGTTTCCCACAAAAAGCCCTTGTGGGTGAGATATTTTGTTTGCTGTATGAATGTTGAGAATTT
The DNA here is from genome assembly GCF_902686445.1 of Sciurus carolinensis. NCBI lineage: Eukaryota > Metazoa > Chordata > Mammalia > Rodentia > Sciuridae > Sciurus > Sciurus carolinensis. The sequence goes on along the minus strand of NC_062214.1, from coordinate 175,359,207 downwards.
GTAATAGCACATTGCCTCCTACTACTTGAAGCTGAATGTTATTCCTCTGTGCATCAATGAGAAGAGAAACTACCAGTCACAATAAGAAAAGTTACTGCAAATATGAATCAAATATTATTTTTCCACTCCTAGTGTCTAGCATAGTGCCTGGCACATGATAACATTCATTTAGCATTTGTTAGATGAATGGATGAACAATCCAACTAAGTAGTGCCCTCTTTGCACTAGACCTGCATGTGTCTCTAAACAGTGCTGTGCAGGAGAGCCTGTTTGCTGGTGTTGGATGTGAATGCAATAGATGACGCAGTCATTTATTCCAGTCCTGGCATTGCATTCCCAGTTTTGGTGCTTTCCAGGTTGAAACTACTACTAAACCACACCAATATCTTGCGACCTCAGTATCATTGTGTTGAGGATTTGGACAAGATCTGGGGAGCCAATAAGGAAATCACAGCTGCTCTCCAGGATCCTGTGATTCTTCGGGCTACCTGCCCCTACAGTCCTAAAGGTAACGATTCACCATATTTCTGACCTCCTTTTGAAATTGCCTTTCCCTTGGCCTGTTCCTATCTCACTAAATCACCGGAATGCACGTGTTTGTCGGGGAGAGCACAACTTAGATATATTCTCAGTCCTTTAGGTTTGGAATTAGATCAGTGTTTGATGATAAAAAGCAGCCATCCCTGCTCCCTGAGGAGATTGATTATCTGTACTTCTTAGAGATGAAGTGAAAATAACCAGAGGAAATAGCTTAAATAAGAGAATGCAATACCTGGAACTAAAATGGCTTTCCCATGTCCTGATCTTAAAGTTTTCTCTAGTACCTTACCATTATTGGCAAGGACCATTCTGGAGATACTTTTGTTACATGTGTAGTGTCTACATTAGTCATATGTGTCCTCCTTTGTATGGTTAACATATGATGTTATAAAGGGCAAACTGAGCCTTGACTTTTCAGAGGGAGGAATGTTAGCTCGTCTCCAGGTCCTTAAAAACACGGCTCATAGTCACTGTCTGAATTTCTCCTAGGGTCCTTGCAACTCATTTTTGGTGGTACTGATTGGTATTTATCTTCTCATTGATGTGTAGGTGGAGTAATCCTTAATATCAAATGGCTGGAGGGAGTGATCTATGCAACCCTAAACATGTGCACAGCAAGCAACGTGGATTGCAGACAAGCACTGAAGCTTCTGAATCAACTATTTCTCTCTGTGCACTTTGAAGACTGTAGGAAACATGAAGACTCTTGCCCCAAATTTCAGCTACCACATGTTGTCAGCAAATCCTATGTCAAGAACTTGTTGCATAGAAGGTAAGATGTCAGTCAGCTGATCATTCTAAGTTCTTACATACTCTTGGCTTAGCAGATGCTCTTTCAACCTTTCAGGTTCTTTTTAAAAATTGATAAAAAATAATAGTCTTGGGCTGGGGTTGTGGCTTAGTGGTTGAATGCTTGCCCAGCACTTGTGAGGCACTGGGTTCAATCCTCAGCACCACATAAAAATAAATAGAGAAAAGGTATCGTGTCCACCTACAACTAAGAATAATTTTGAAAATATATCCTTGTAAAAAAATTAGCCAGTAGCAAAGTAAAGTTTCCTTTGCCCTCAATTCCATTTCATAGATTTTACCTCTGTTTTTACATTTTTATCTGTGCATTTACAAACATATTTAAAATTTTTTTTAGATATTGATAGACCTTTATTTTATTCATTTATTTATATGTGGTGCTGAGAATCGAACACAGTGCCTCACACATGCTAGGCAAGCGCTCTACCACTGAGCCACAACCCCAGTCTTACAAACACATTTATATTGCCATAATATTATTATAGTGCATGATATTCATTCCTATGTATGGTGTTAGAACCATGGAAACTACATATACTGCTTTTTCATGCCATTCCATGTTAGTACAACCATATCTGCTTTACTTATGAACAGTTGCATAGGCATCCATTAGATACATTTATTAAATTTGTTCACTCCTATCTCCACTTGATATTAATGTAGTTTTTTCCCTTTGCCTTAAATTTTGCACAAAGGGCTGCTTTGAACATCCTTGTACTTATTTTGCACACTTGAACCAGAAGTTCTGTTGGATAAATATGTGGATAAATTTCTGGATTAGAGATTATATGTTTTCTGTTTGATAAATATTCCCAAATTACTTATAAAAACATTTATGCTAACAACATGAGAGTGTCATTTCTCTATAGCTTGATAGCTATAAAATCAGTTTTTTTAATCTTTGATATCACATATGTAAAAATTGTTGCTGTTGTGATCAGTACTTCCTGCCATGAGATTCACTGTACAATTTTAATTCCTTTTCCTCTTTGAATATTAGACATGTCATCCTTGAAGCAATCTCTTTTGTGTTTCATGATTCCTCACTATTTTAGTCAATCTTTTGTCACTTGAACCAAAAAACCTGACAAGAACAATGAAGAGAAGGAAAAGTTTATTTGGGGTTCATGGTTTCAGAGTTCTCAGTCTATTAACAGCCAACTCCAATGCTCTGGACCTGAGGTGAGGTAGACATCACTGCAGAAGGGTATGGAGGAGAAAAGGAGCTCAAGATATAGCAATCAGGTAGCCAAGAGGGAGCTCCACTCACCAGGGACAAAATATAACCTCAAAGGCATACTTCCAGTGACCTACCTCCTCCATCTGTACCCTAACTGCCTACAGTTACCACCCAGTTAATCCATACCAGTGAATTGATCCACTGATTAGATTATAGCTTTCATAATCTAATTATTTCACCTGTCAAAATTCTTGCATTGTCTCACACATGAGCTTTTAGGGAATACCTCATATCTAAAACCATAACACTCACATTCTTGTCATCTTCTTATCTCTCTGACCCTTCTTTTTGTTAACTTCCTCTGTTCCACCCTCAAATCTGAGAGTTTTCAGGACTCTACTAGGTCCTATTTTCTTTTCATACTACATTTGTTCTTGGGTGATCTCTTTGGGAACTTAGGTTGCCATCTTTGTTCAGATAGCTCATACCTCGGTGTCAATGCTGTGTTTAGTAAGTGCACATTCTCCATCGCTGTTGCAACTCAACATGTTCAAAGACATACCTGTTCTTATACTCTGCTTCTGTAGGGTTTCTTATCTAATTATATGATGCTTCATCAGGTTGTTCCAGCCAGAACCCTGGAAGTAATCCTTGATTCTTCCCTCTCATCTTTTGGATTCCAGTTAATCACCAATGGGCAGCTTATTCTCTAGTGTGTGTTACACTTTCAGATTGAGGATTTTTCTTCTCTGTTATCCTGGGTTAGTCTCTATTACTATAACCTCTATTATCCAGGGGATTCACTTCATCTCTCTGTTATTTTGTTTCCTGAACCCCACTTGACTTCTGTGATAGTTTATTTTTTTATATTAGTAAAACATGTCCTATAATAGCTTCCTGAGAAAAAGGAACAACAAAAGTAATTTTTAGAGATGTTTCATATCTGAAAATGGTTTTTATTCTTGCCTAATGTTTTAGAACATAGCCAAATACAGAATTCTAGATTGGAAATGATTTTCCTGCACAATTTTGAAGCATTGCTCCATTGTTTTTGGGCTTCCAGGATTGCTGTTGAGAGTTACTCTAGCACTCTAATTCTTGATCCTTTGTCTGAAACCTGCTTCTTTCTAATTTGGAAGCTCATAGGTGCTTTTACCTCAGTATCCTGAGATCTTATTATGTACCATGATGTGGGTATTATGATTTGGAAGTGAGATGTCCCCTGAAACATCTCTTAATACATGGATGTTCAGAGGCAAAAAGATTAGATTATGAGAGCCTAATCAGTTGATGGATTGTTCATTTGAATGGATTCCTGGGTGGTAACTGTAGGTAGGTGTGGGGTATGGATAGAAGTAGGTCACTGTGGACATGCCCTTGGGGGATTATACTTTGTCCCTGTTTCCTCCCTGTCTCTCTCTGTTTCCCATCTGTCATAAGCTGAGCAGCTTCCCCCCACCACCCACTTCTGCCATGATGCTTTTCTCAGACCCAAAGTAATGGAATTGGCCAACCATGGACTGAGCCCTCTGAAACCCTGAGCCCAAAATAAACATTCCTTTCTCTAAATTGTTTTTCTTTTCAGGTATTTTAGTCCCAGTGACAAAAAGCTAACTCACATGGTGAGTCTATTTTAATTCACTGTTGAACACTTGGTGGACTTTTCCCCCCTTAACTTAAAAAAAATTATGAAATATAACACATACATAGAAAAAGTACCTATTCTATAAAGCCATAAATATAACTTAGTGAGTCATTGTAAAACAAATACTCATGTCACTGTCACCCACAAAAGCAAAGACAACCACCACCAATAGCATATTTAATGGGATTTTGCAATCTAAATTCTTCTCTTTTCTCCAATCATGTCTGATAATTTTGTTCCCTCCCATTTTCTCTGTTTTCTCTTTGTGGCATTTTTATTAGTCAAATGTTGGACCTCTTGGATGGATCCTCTGATTTTTATCTTTCTTATCTTTGGGATCTGCATCTTTTTTTCCTTTGCTTTATGAGAGAGTTCCTCAACAATCTTGTTTTTTTCTGTCATATATATTTTTTATAGATGGACACAATACCTTTATATACTTATTTTTTTATGTGGTGTTGATGCTTGAACCCAGTGCCCCACGCATGTGAGGCAAGTGCTCTACCACTGAGCCACAACCCCAGCCCTTCTGCCATATTTTGATAGCATAATATTTTCATGTTTGCTATCTTATTTTGAATTTCAAAGTTGGTTTAGTCTCTGCATATTCCTATTTTATGTAGCACCCAGCTGTCATTTCATTATGCAATATACTTATCTCTTTGAGAATATCAACTATTGGTGTTTTTCTCTTCTATGAGCAGTCTGTTTCTTTCAAGCTGTTTTCTAATCAATTGTTTTGGTCTCTATCATTTTAGAGGCTTTCTTCAAATAAATGGGGAACCTTGATAGTTTGCTCATATTTAAGATCCTGGATACTAAAAAGTTGCTTGGAGGGGTTGGTGCATAACTCAGTAGTAGAGTGCTTACCTGGCATTCGTGAGGATCTGGGTTCCATCCCTGGCACAAAAAAAAAAAAAAAAAAAGTTTGGAAACTTTGATTCCAAACTTTGATTGTCATTATGATCTTTACTATAAACTGACTTGGTCAGTTGTTTCCTTGGGAAACCCTGAATATTGGTATCTTTAGTTTTTTCTTTTTAGTGAGTCAGACTTCTTCTACCCTCCTATCTAGAAGAGATACACTTGCAATCAGCTTTTTGGAATCCAGGTTAGAGAATTTGTGTGTGTGTGTAGGGGTCTTATTCACTGTATATACTGTATATATATATATATATATTTTTTTTTTTTTTTTTACTTTATTATTTTCTCTCTTTTCAACATGATATCCCTTCCCTCAACACTCAACAGTACATATTTACCCGCTGCCCAGAGACTTTCTTTTTGACCCTTTCTAGAGAAAAACTGTCAGGGATGTGTGTGTGTCGCGGCGGTTGGAGGGGGGGGTCGGATCCTGTTGTGCAGCACAGTAGGTAAGTAGGCATTGTTCTTCTTTTTAAGATTTTCAACCAATTACCCTGCTTTTAGCTTAACACCACTTCCAGATGTACTTGGTCCCATTTCCTCAGTCTTTTGTGGGCTCTTAATATAAATAGACAGTGACTCTTTTTAGTACTGACATAGGATTCAGTTTTCCCATGTAGGCTCAGAGTTATTTTTTCTTCATTTTCCTTCCAACTTCTAAAGTTTTCGCTCTTGTGTTTTCTCTCAGCCTAATTTTATGTCCTTTGCCTATTTTGTTTTGACTATTTTACTTATTATTTTATAGGAGGTTTAGTAGGAATAGTAACTCCCTATTATGTGTACTGGAACTATTTTTCCTGAACATTATATTGTTCTTTTTGGCATATTTTGTTGTTCAAAAGTTTCTAATTTTTGTAATAAAACTTGTCAAATCACTTTATGGTTTCATGCAAAGCAAGTGCTCTACCACTGAGCCACAACCACAGTTATAAAGATAACTCTTAAATGTCTTCAAGTATTTAATTTTTTAATATTTAAATCTTGAGATTTTTAATATCTTTTATTCACTTTGAAAAACATTATTTATACAGACAGTAGCTAACCCTTTTCCTATCAATTTGAAATAACACTTTCATTTTCTAAATTATGATGTATTTTGGGGTATATTTGTATACTCTCCAGAAACTGTGGTCCTGTTTTTCAATTCCCATGCCACAATTAATCAATGTAGTGTGTAATGTATAGAAGTGTTATCCTTCTGGTAGAGCAAGTTCCCTTCATTAATATTTTTCAAAATAATCTTAACCCTTTCACACATATATTCTTTTTTTTTTTTTTTTTTTTTTTGTACCAGGGATTGAACCCAGGGGCGCTTAAACACTGAGCCACCTCCCCAGCCCTTTTTAAATATTTTATTCAGAGACAGGGTCACACTGAGTTGCTTAGGGCCTCAATCAGTTGCTGGAGCTGTCTTTGAACTCAGGATCCTCCTGCTTCAGCCTCCCGAGCCACTCGATTACACTGCACCTGGCGACACATGTATTCTTTCATGTGAACTTTAAAAAAAAATAACAAAAATAATATATTTGTGGTAAAAAGCTTATCCACTGTAAACTAAGTAAAAAGTGATATTTTCCCAGACTTTAAATCCCATTTTTCAGTGATAACTGCTATTACTATTAACTGTGACAAATTAACTGGGAAATGAATCAGAGACGTTTAATGTTGTCATTGAGACAGGGTCTCACTCAGTTGTTCAGGCCTTCAACTTGTAATCCTCCTGCTTAGCCTCTCCAATAACTGAGATTACAAGTCTGCTGCACTGCACCTAAGCTGTTCTTTTTTTTTTTTTTTGTAATTTTATTTCTAGTTGTAGATGAACACAATACCTTTATTTTATTTTTTATGTTTTATGTAGTACTGAGGATTGAACCCAGTGCCTCCAAACATGCTAGGCACGCACTCTACCACTGAGCCATAACTCCAGCCCAAGCTATTCTTTTTAAATTCAAGTATTTCCATTTTTATCTTTTTTTTAAAGTTTAATTTCACAGGGTCTTAGTAACCACATATTTATTATTATTATTATTATTATTATTATGGTGCTGGGGCTTGAACCCAAGGCCTTGTGCTTGTGAGGCAAGCACTCTACCAAATGAGCTATGTCTCCAGTGCTTCATTTTTATCTTTAATAAATAGTTCATTTCTTTATTTATATATATATATATATATATATTGTTCTTTTTTTTAGTTGTAGATGGACACAATACCTTTATTTATTTATTTATTTACTTTATTTTTATGTGGTGCTGAGAATCGAACCCAGTGCCTCACACATCCTAGGCAAGGGCTCTACCACTGAACCACAACCCCAGCCCCCAGTTCCCAGCCCTTTTTTTATATTTTATTTAGAGACAGGGTTTTGCTGAGCTGCTTAGGGCCTCGCTAAATTGCTGAGACTGACTCTAAACTCAGGATCCTCCTGCCTCAGCCTTTCAAGTCGCTGGGATTACAGGCATGTGCCATCATGCATAGCTTGCAAATAGCAAACCATGTGCTATTTGCCTTTCAAATAACGATTATATTTTGGGCACAAATTTCCTGTGTTAGTCAAATCTATTACTCCTTGCTCTTGAAACTACTGACATACTTAGGTTATCTGGAAGTTTATTTAGAAATATAGAATCTGGCACCCCAGGCCTATGTAATCACAGTCTGCATTTTTACAAGATCCCAGGTGATACTTACATACATTAAAATTGGAGAAGTAATATGCTACCTTCTTTGACGGATGTTTTGTTAGAGAGGCGTGGCATATTAATATTTCCATTGCAATTATAGTTTTTAGAATTAGTTTTATAGTTTTAAAATTCACTTTTGTAATCATCTTTGCATTATAAAATTTGAAGTCATACCATATGATGAATAACAGTTCACAAATTTTAGTATATCCTTGGTGAATTATACCTTTTAATTGTATATCTCCCCTTTTTTTGAGACATTTTATTTAGTTCACACATGCTAGGTGAGCACTCTACTGTTCTACAACCCCAGCTCACTTTCTGAGACATTTTAAGAAATATATTTTATTGGGGTTGGGGTTGTGGTTCAGTGGTAGGGCACTTGCCTGGCATGTGTGAGGCCCTGGGTTCGATACTCAGCACCACATAAAAATAAATAAAATAAAAGATTCATTGACAACTAAAAAAAAAAAAAAAGAAAAGAAAAGAAAAGAAATATATTTTATTGCTTAGGCTGGCATTGAACTTGTGATCTTCCTGCCTTGGCCTCAAAGCACTGGGATTACAAACATCCTTACCCAACAGTGCCAGGCTTGTTTTCATTTTCTTGACAATGTATTTCAGAGCAGAAATTTAAAATTTTACTGAAGTCTAGTTTATCAAATTCTTTCTTTCATAGATCATGCCTTTTATGTTACAATTTAAGTCATGGCAAAACCCAAAGTCATTTGGATTTTCTCCTAGGATTTTATAGTTCATTTTGCTCTTAAATCTATGACATATTTTGAATTCATTTTGTAAAGGGTTTAAGTTCTTGGTCTAGATTCATTTTTTTTCTGTATGTCTGGTTGTTTTAGCACCATTTGTTGAAAACCATATTTTCTCTATTGTATTGCTTTTGGACTTTTGTTAAAGAATAGTTAACTATATTGTATTTATGTGGATCCATTTCTAGGTTCTCTATTCTGTTCTATTGATCTGTGTATTTAACTGTTTTGATTATGTGGTTTTATAATATGTCTTCAGCTGGGTGGTATGAATCCTCTTTGTTCTTTTCCATTGATATTGAGTTAGCTATTGTGAGTCTGTCCTTTCATATAAACTTTAGAATTTGTCAATAGTCATAAAATAACTTGCTAGGATTTTGAATGGGACTGCTGAATCTACATCAAGTTGGGGAGTCTGTAGTAGTCAATTATAGCAATAGAAAATGGACCAAGACTCTGATATATAGGAAAGAGATTGACTTGTATTTTAACCTACCTTGCACTAGACATTTAAACTAATCTAAGGACAATTTTAAATACTGTATCATTTTGCAGGTAGTATGAGTACTTTATAATAATATAATCCTGATTCTTCCCTCTACTTCCTTGTGTCATTGCTGTCATTCATTTCATACACACACACACACACATAGATTGCTATTATTTTGAACAAACTCTTAACTGTTAGATCAATTAAGAATAAGAAAAATGAAAGTTTTCACTTTACCCTTACTTATTCCTTCTTCAATGTTCCTTCTTTCTTTATGTAGATCCAAGTATAATTTTCCTATGTCATTTTCTTCCTATAAAGTACTTCTTTGAACATTCCTTGCAAGACAGTTCTACTGGCAACAAATTCCCTCAATTTTTGTTTTGTTTGATGAAGTCTTTATTTCTTATTAACTTTTGAAGGATAAATTTGTAGGACCCAGACTTCTAGGTTGGTGGTTTTTTCTGTTAACATTTGTGATATCTACTCACTGTTCTTTCTCATCAATTCACTTATTTCATTTCTTTCTCTTCTTGTATACATGGTTCCTGGGGAAAAGTCAGTTTAATTTTTATCTTGTTTTCTCTAAGTAAGGTGTTTTCTCCTGAGTCTTCTTTTAGGAATTTTTCTTTCTTTTTTAGTTTGAATATATGTCTAGATATAGTTTCAAGTTTTTATTTATTTTTAATTTTTGTTTTGTTGGTATTTATTCTGCCTGCTTGGTATTCTCAGCTTGCTTCCTGGATCTCTGATTTGGTGTCTGACATTAAGTTGGGGACATTCTGTCCTTATTGTTTCAAATATTCTGTTTCTTTTCTCTCTTCTCCTTCTAGCATTACCATTATGTATGTGTTCCACCTTTTGGGACTTTCCATAGTCCTTGGATATTCTGTCCTGTATTGTTTAGTCTCCGGTTTTTGTTTTGTTTTGTTTGTTTTTCAGATTGGAAGTTTCTGTTGAGATACCTATAAATTCAGAAATTCTTTCCTCACAGTCATGTGCTTAACAACAAATAAGATGTACTGAACAGACATAAAAAAATAACAGTATTTTTTTCCTTCCCAGGCCTTTTCCTTGGTTTGATCTGACTGCTGTACAACTCAAGGAAACTCCCTTTAGCCAGTATCACTCCACCAATACTGTTCTCCAAGACCACCTGACCTATCTGTACTGTGATTCATTTGGCATCTCTCCAAACACAGAAGAACAATCTGTGGATCTCATGGGCTCTCCGTCCCAATAAGAGACCTCAGGAATCAGAAATTTTTTTCTTCTTCACAGATCGTTCTACAGTGCTTAGGCCCTGATTATCAAAACTGACAGGGGAGTTATGTGATTGCATTATGTTTGGAAATTGTACTGATGGCTCTTTCAAATGTAAAATAAAACAAGAGATCCTATATGTCAATATGCTTGGGTATGTCTAGCTTTCAGAAGCATTCAAATGAAATGCACAATCTAACACACTTATGTAAACTGCTTCCCCAGGAAAGCCTTGTTGACAGAAATTATTTCTTTTGAAAAAGTTAAATTCATTATTAGATAATTACATTATTAGACAATTACATATTGCAGTTTCTTTTCCTGTAGTAGTATGTAGCTTGCAAATAGCTTGATTTTTTCTGTCATTTTTGTAGTAATGCTTCTATGGTATTCACCTGTTCATTGATGCAACCAAAATACCTGACAAGAACAATTTAGAGGAGTAAAAGTTTATTTTGTTTCACAGTTTCAGAGATTTAGTTCATGGTGGATTGACTCCATTGCTTTGGGTCCAAGGTGAGGTAGATCATCATGGTGGAAGGGCATAGTGGGGGAGTGTCACTGCATTTACAGAAGCTGGGAAGCAGAGACAAGTGGCTGCAGGGAAGCTGAACCATTCCAGGGCATGGCCCCAGTGACCCACCACTTCCTACAACCCCAACACCTGCCCACAGTTACCAATCAGCTATCCATTCAAATTAGGATGCACTGATCAGGTTACAGCTCCCATAATCTTATCATTTCACATCTGCATATTCCTGCATTATTATAGGAGCTTTTGGAGGACACCTAATATCTAAACCATAACACTTGGTAAACAATTAAATTATGCTTCATCCTTGCTTATTCCAGTTATATCTGACTGTTCTGATACTGTCTTATTTTAAATTATTTCTATTTGAACTATTTTATCTTTTTTTTTTTTTTTTTTTGCGGTACTGGGGATCGAACTCAGGGCCTTGTGCTTTTGAGGCAAGCACTCTACCAAGTGAGCTATCTCCCCAGCCCTATTTGAACTATTTTAAACCACAAAATGATTAAAAAAACAACTGGCAGGGCTGGGGATGTAGCTCAGTGGAAGAGCATTTACTTACATGTGTGAGGCCTGGGTTTGATCCCCAGTACCAAAAAACAAAACCACAAAACCTGGCATTTATATTAAATGGTTAAAAATAACTGTACAATATAGATCTTATTTCTATAGTGCAAATTTGTTTATTTCCTTTATGTTTTACAAATACACTTTGTCAACTATAGTAGAGTTGAAAACAATAGTAGCGATACCATCAAGTTTCACTTCCTACACTCTATCACTAAACAGAACTACTGTTTTCCAAATGCTAAAGTGCTTCTAGACAAAATCATTCATTATATATGAAATTCACCTTGCTCTTAAATTAATCACTTACTTTTTTTTGTATAATTGTGAGTCAGGCAAATCCAATGTTATGGCTTTAGAATGGTTTCTGATAAAACTTCTTAGTCTATTTTGGGAAGAATTAAGGTTCATCATCAAATACTAATAGTATGATATTAATTTGAGGCACTGCTCCTTATTTCAGTAAGAAAAAAAAGAACTATTCCTTTTACTATGTGTTTAGGTGTAGTGAACTGGAAAAAGTACATCGGTGCCTTTCTGAATTGTATTAGCACTTTAGTGATTGTTAGGATTAAGAAGTGAGACCAGGAGAGAAAGAGCAGTTATGTCTGTAAAACTGGAGGGGAACAGGAATCATTCAGGTAAGAAACATTTAATAATTTCTTTTGAGAAGTCCAGTCATAAGTAGAGTCTAGCTTGAATTTCATTTTATAAAGATCTGGAAGTTCCCACATAAAATTGCCTTGAAGTAAACCCCAAACCCTTTTGGTAGTCAGTGGTACTTCTGTAAGTCATGTTGTTTTTAAGAATGTATACAAATCTAAGAAAAACTTTTTTTCTATGATGCCAAAAGGGAAAGAGAACCTTCTCTCTCCTCTTTCCTAAAGTTATTTCCTTTAGACAACACAATTGCAAATCCTTTGTCTACTTTGAAGATATATGTAAATTTTTTTTAAAAGGTAAATAACCCTCTTGCCAGTTTTATACCCCAGGACAGTCCTTTTAAAGGCCTTGGAGCCATCTTTTTGAATGTACAAGTATTGAGACAGATGGTACCCTGTCTCCTTTCTCTGTGGGGGCTGGTCCAAGTAGTAGCTTCCTATTTGTGATCAAGATACGAGAAATTTTATTTTGCCATTAGATACAGATAATTAACATGCATGTAATAGACTGTATCTGTCTTGCTATCTTAAAGTGCGAGTTGTTTTTGCCTTTGTGATCTCTTGGACAACTTGTCTATGATGTGATAGCAGTTTACTGCTTATTCAGTAATAAATGGCTTCTTTTCTACATTTGTGTAGAGGATTATCTAGACTGGAAGATTTTATTTTTAGTTATATTTCCCCAACATGTTCCTACTACCCAGGTATATTATTAGAATATATCAGGAATTCTCACAATTATCCAAGAAGATAAGAATTGCCGTCTTTGTTTTAAGGAGGTACTAAATTGAAACACAAATAAAGGGAAGGTGTAGTGAGTCAAAGAACTAAGAATGGAGCCAGCAGTTCTAACTCTGATCCTTAATGAGAAAGAAAAGAAGAAAAACGAAAAAGGCCACATGTCTTCTTCCAAGTAATTAAGTTTGATCTTTCAGTGTAAGTGAAATGCCTTTCCTCTACATTTCTGCAATGTTAACAGCCTTATTCTCTTCAGGGGCAGTTATTTCTGGAGCATAATCCTGTAATCCTGCTGCTTTGACAAATTCAGAGAAGGTCAAGGAATCAGATTTTACCCCAGTATGACCTTTTTGCTCTAAAAATAGGCCAATATTGTCCCTATAGGGAAGCCTGATTGAGCGGCTGAATAATGGCTCTTCAATTCCCAGTAGCTCCCGTGTATGCTGAGAAATCACCTGAAATGCAAGGATAATATTTTTAATGAGACTGACTTGAAAATACAACTAAATAAAAGTTTTATGCAGTTCCTAGGCCCCTTGAATGCTAATCCCTTAAATGATTTCAATGGGAAAATTAAAAAAATTAAATAACATTCACAAACTTACTAGCCTAGTCTTACCAAAATCAAATTCTTAAATGTTATATGACTTACTGTTTTTTTTTTAATACCATTGTCAAGTATTGAGTATGTGCTTGATTAATAGTGTTATAAAGTGTGCAAGTGTCACACTAGAATCAAGAACTACAATCTAACCATCAATTCAGTGAGTCTTAGAGTATGTTGGAGGTTCACCAATAGACAATGAGGGTCCTCTGATGGGGTATGTATTTATCTAAAACTGCAAGTTCTTTCCTTAGTTCTGATGAACAAATAACAAACAATAGACTTTGTTTTCCCCTAAGACTTAAAGCAAATTACTAGTAACTTACTTGAAGTTAGTAAGGATTATTAGAAATAGGTAGTCATGAACATTATTAGAGTTTTCTAAGGAGTTTTAATTCCACATTCAAGATAATGGTGCACACTCAATGCTTGGCAACTCTGCAGAGCACCTCGTATTATATATGATTTTAAGCAGATGTTTGTAATGCCAGTAGTGTTCAAGAAGATTCTATTATTACTATATCATCATTGAATTTTCTATTGGTTTCAAAGGCTGTTATCCTTACTTTTATTTGCAAACTATTGAGGGTTTTGCTTCTTCATCATCAATTTATTGTGCATGGATCAGTTACGTTATAGAGTGTAACTATGCACATTTGCCCAATTGGAATTATAATTTACTTTAAACCTGAAGACATAATTTTCATGGTTCAAATATGAATTATCTCTACCACTTTTATAATGCAGATGTATAGTCTCCTTAAAATCTACTTGTTGATACCTGTACAACATAGATTAATCTGAAATGCGTTTTGCTAAGGGAAAGAAGCCAGATCCAAAGACTATATATTGTTCGATTCCATTTAGGTGATATTTTTTTAAAAGGCACAATTATAGGACAATTATAGATCAGTGTTTTCCAGGGTTTGAGGTGGAAGGACAGGCCAAATATAAAGGGGATACAGAGAGAAGTTTTAGGTAGTATGGTTTTCTGGTAGTGGATACATGATCCTATGCATTTGTCACACACACAGAACTATACATGACAAAAAATGACCTCAATGTATGCAAAGTTTTAAAAAGCCAGGGTACTGGGTAAACCCCAAGGTGGAGTATAGGCTGTGGACAAATGAATCTAACTGTATTACATACATAATCTACATAATCTACATTCGAAGAGTGGGGGAGAAAGAAGGACATCTAAATAACTTTAACTTTGGAAAATAGAACTTTGTCTAGATACTGTAAGGCTAAAGAAGAATTATACACAAACACTGTAATCCATTTGGTAAATTTCTCATAGAGATACATATATAGAGAGAAGAAAAGTCAGGTTTCTCACTGTCAGAAAATAAATTACAAACAAGCAAGTGGGTTTGGAGGCAGGAAGATGAGTAAAGGCTAGAATAAATCCTATGATGTCCAACTGCAGACAGAGAGATCAATGTGAACTCAAGTTTATTAATATATATATATATATATATATATATATATATATGGATATGTATGGACATCTATATATATTGATGGATACAGAATAAGAGATACAGAGATACTTATGCACATGTGGGCTAGTATGTATACATACATCCTGAGACCTTTCTGCTCAGAGTACTTAGAAACATGACACTTTAGTACGAACAAGCAAAGTTAGTGCCCACATCTTGGTATCTAAATACTGTTCTCTGATAAAAGCAACTAGGGCTTCATGGAGACATGGTTGATTGCAGGGCTGCAGGACGGAAAACATAAGATGTGTCTGAAGCTAAGAGTAGTGCCAGAAAGTAGGGAGATTTTTATTTTCAAATGGGACATGTCAAAAGGACACAGGAACCAATTGAAAAGAGCTTCCCATTGTAAAAAATGGAATAATTTGAGCAACAAAATACATAATAATATTGGGTTATAACCCAAAGAAAAATGTCCACAAATCCATACTAATATAAATGAATATATAAATCCTGAGGGAAAAGGGATGATTAAATGTAGAAGAATTTCAGAATAACTCTAACTAAACAGAAGAAATGAGGGAAATAGAAAATCATAATGAAAACAACATAGTAGTAATTTAGCAGGGAAGACCCATTGATGAATGCTAAGATTAGTAGGCAAAACTGAAAAGTAGCAGATGTTTGCATAGCTTCAGACTATCTTCTGCAATATATTTATCACTGTGGTAGTTTCACTATATTTTCATGAAATTTTTGATACTCCTCACTTGAAGGTGGAGCCTAACTCTCCTCTCCTTAAATATGGGCTGGAATTAGTAACTCACTTCTAAAGAAGAGATATAAAAGGCAAACACAGTAACTTTGACCTGGCTGTCTCACATTAACCAAGTGATTAATGTTTCCAGTAATAAATCATGTTGACATCACGTAGCCCTGATATGATGAAATGAGAAGGGCTTATAATTTCTGTGGTAGTCGCCCCCAAAATCCATAACTTTAATCATTGGAAAGAGTAGAGAAACTAAAATTGAAGGAAATTTACATAATATCTGATCTCTGATCTTCAAATGTCAAGTTCATGAAAAACAGATCAACATGTTAGAAGCAACCAAAGAAACCTGACAGCTAAGTCCAATGTAATATCCCAGATTAGATCCTATAAATAAAATTATCCATCAGTGGAAAAACTGCAGAAATAAGAATAAAGTCTGTTATTTAATAATAGAGCACTATTTTGATGCTATATTCTTAGTTTTAATAAAAACGCCATAGTTGCATAAGATGTTAATGTTAGGGGAAGCAAGGTTGAGTACACAAAAACTCTCTGTACATCTTTGCACCTCTTCTGTTACACTGAAATTATTTACAAATTAAAAGATTTTTTTAAATGAAAAATGTCTATCTAGAAATACTCAATTTCTGACATGTTATGAATTTGTGTTACTTAAATAATTTGTAACAAGGCAAGTGTAGTAAAATTACTGAGATATTGTAAAGTTTATGAGACTATACTTTAAAATATAAAATCATGCATACAACAAGAATAAGCAACTCATCTATGTTCTTTCCAAATATTTATCAGATTTCTTTTTGTTTACTTCATGCAGTAAGTAGCAGGTATTTTGAGAAGAATTTTCTAAGAAAAATGAAGTAAGCGTAATGCTCTTTTGTCTGTGATGTCCGTAGAATAAATAAAACTGACATACATAAGTGTTTTGCTATAATTATAACAGTGGAATTAAAAATGCTGGGGTTGTGGCTCAGTGGTGGAGCACTTGCCTAGCATGTGTGAGGCACTGGGTTTGATTCTCGGCACTACGTATAAATAAAATGAAGGTCCATGACCAACTGAAAAAATATTTTAAAAATGCTTTCTACAAGCAATCATGAAATTCATCTGGAAGAATAAGAAACCTTGAATAGCCAAAGCAATCCTGAGCAGGAAGAGTGAAGCAGGAGGTATCACAATACCAGACCTTAAACACTACTGTAGAGCAATAGTACAAAAACAGCATGGTATTGGCACCAAAATAGACAGGTAGGCCAATGGTACAGAGTAGAAGACACAGAGACAAACCCACATACAGTTACCTCATACTAGACAAAAGAACCAAAGACATACAATGGAGAAAAGATAGACTGTTCAACAAATGGTGCTTGGAAAACTGGAAATTCATATGCAGTAAAATGAAATTAAACCACTCTCACCCTGCACAAAACTCAACTCAAAATGGATCAAGGACCTAGGAAATAGACCAGACATCCTGCACCAAACAGAAGAAAAAGTAGGCCCAAATCTTCATCTTGTTGATTTAGGACCAGACTTCCTTAACAAGACTCCTAAAGCGCAAGAAATAAAAGCAAGGATCAATAAATGGGATGAATTCAAACTAAAAAGTTTTTTCTCAGCAAAGGATACAATCAATAATGTGAAAAGAGCCTACAGAGTGGGAGAAAATATTTTCCACCCACACGTCAGATAGAGCACTAATCTCCAGAATTTATGAAGAACTTAAAAAACTTTACACCAAAAACACAAAGAACAATAATGGGCCAAGGAACTGGCAGACACTTTAAAGAAGAAGATATATAGGTGATTAACAAATACATGAAAAAATGTTCAACATCTCTAGTAATTAGAGAAATGCAAATTAAAATAGCTCTAAGATTTCATCTTACTCAAATTAGAATGGTTATTATCAAGAACACAATAATAGGTGTTGGCACGGATATGGGGAAAAAGGCACACTTGTACATTGCTGGTGGAGTTGCAAATTGATGCAGTCGCTCTGGAAAGCAGTATGAAGATTCGTCAGAAAACTTAGAATGAACCCACCTTTTGACCCAGTTATCCCACTCCTTGGTTTATCCCCAAAGGACTTAAAATCAGCATTTTACAGTAAAGCAGTCACATCAATGTTTATAGCTGCTCAATTCACAATAGCTACGTTGTGGAACCAACCTAGAGGCCCTTCAACAGATGGATAAAGAAACTGTAATATATATACACAATGGAATATTATTCAGCCATAAAGAAGAATAAAATTAAGGCATTTGCAGGTAAATGGACACAATTGGAGAATATCATGCTAAGTGAAATAAGTCAATCCCAAAAAACCAAAGGTGGAATGTTTTCCCTGATAAGTGGATGATGATACATAATGGGGGTGGGGGGTGGGAGTGAGAGAAGAATGTAGGTACTTTGGAGAATGTAGAGGAAAATGAGATGGGGAGTGGGCAGGAGTATGAAAGATGGTGGAATGAGACAGACATCATTACCCTATGTACATCTATGATTATACGAATGGTATGAATCTACATCATGTACAATCACAGAAATGAAAAGTTGTACCCTATTTGTGCACAATGAATCACAATGCAGTCTGTAAAAATAAAAATAAATAAATAAATAAAAGATTTAGGAAAATCTACAGGGTTGATGTTTTAGTTCCGTGGTAGAGTGCTTACTACCATTCTCAAAGCCCTAGGTTTGGGTTCATGGCTCAGCAAAACAAACAAGGAAATGCTTCTTTTATCAGTAAGAAAGGTGACTACACATAATTAAATGCATGAATGATCTCTAGGAAGTCACCTAAATCTGAGGGCATAATTTTCTTTTTTATGGGGATGTACGTGTCAAGCAAAGTTTATGCCACATACCTCTAAATGTATTGAACTTTATGTATTCTAGTCACCTCATGGAGAGGTCAAATTTTGTGACTTTGAAAATAAGTATTATGAAGTTTACTTATTCAAACTTTTTGAAATCTAAGGAAAATCAGAGTGTTCATCATTTACTTTGGGGATTTCAGAAGATTTTTAAGAGCTCATTTCTTGAAAGACCAGAATTATTTTAGGATTTTTATTATTATACATATTCTGAAATTAGAATATCAAGGAAGTAATATGAATTGAACTCTTAAAAAAACACTTTCTTAGATGGGTATGGTGGTGCCAGATACCAGGGAGACTGAGGCAGGAGGATTGCACATTCAAGGCTAGCCTGGGCAATTTAGTGAGACCATGTCTCAAAATAAAATAAAAAGACTAGGGATATAGTTCAGGGGTAGCGTGCTTGCCTAGCATGTGCAAGGTCCTGGTTTGACCCCAGCACTGTAAGAAAAAAGCTCTATCATGATAAGGAGTGAAATTCTTCTAACTTAAATGTTTTAGGAGTTTGGATTACAAATTACTGTTTTGTTAATTCTATTCCTTATTTTTATTCAGAAAATTCATTACAAGTAGAAATAAGACTTTATAATTACACTCTATTATCTTTGAACATAAAAATAATAAGATACTTATCTGGCAGTATTTGGTAACTATGTGAGGGCATGGCTGGAAATACCGTATATATGTGGTCCTTTCTGTATCATACACATGAATTTCATGGCTATAAAAGTGTTCATTTTGGGTTAGGGTTGTGGCTCAGTGGTAGAGCACTTGCCTAGCATGTGTGAGGCACTGGGTTTGATTCTCAGCACCACATATAAATAAATAAAGTAAAGGTCCATTGACAGCTACAAAAATAAATATATTCATTTAGAGAGGCAGTACAGGATACTGATTTAAATAGAACATGGGGACTGGGGTTGCAGCTCAGTGGTAGAGTGCTCGCCTCGCATGCATGAGGTCCTGGGTTCGATCCTCAGCACCATATTAAAAAAAAAAAAAAGGTATGGTGTCCACCTACAACGAAAACAAAATATTAAAATAAATAAATAAATAGAACATAGATTGGGAAGTCACATAGAATGGATTTGAATACTGTCTCTTAAACTTATCAACTGAATAATTTCTTGTAAACTGCTTCACGTTTATGGGCTTCAGTTTTCTCTTCTATAAAATGAGGATTAGGTGAAATAACACATATATGGTGCCCAACACATAGTAAGCACTTGAAAAACAATAGCTATTAGCAGAATTCAAGGCTCTAGTTTAATCATTTAAAAGAATTTCCTTATACTTTAGTGCCAGTGAAAAGACTCAAGTTTAATAAGTGTAGTTTTCTTATTTTTGGAACCACATGCTTTCTGGAATTATATAGTTCTAAGGCCTGATGAAGATCCCAGAGAACCAATTCCACAGCCTGTCCCGGGCCTAATGAACTAAAACCACTGGAGGGTGGAGCCTGGAAATCTACCTTTAAAAAAAAACTCATCTGATTCTGAAGACTATCCATGTGTGGGAACCACTGAGGTACAGCATCTGTGGGCATGGCTGTACTGGGTGAGCCCTGTTATGTTGAGGTGGGGATGTTGGTGTGAAGGTTACAACTGAGACTGTGTATGTGTTTATACATTGTTAACACTACAAATGAAAGGTAATATTTAAAAATTTTTTTTGTAGTTGTAGATAGCATGCATTTTTTTATTTGTTTATTTTTTTATGCAGTGCTAAGAATCAAGCCCAGTGCCTCACATGTGCTAGGCAAGTGCTCTGCCGCTGAGCTATAGCCCCAGTCCATGGAAGGTAATACTAAGTAAAGAAGAGTGATCATGGACTGTTAGTGCTGGAGAGATGAGGCCCAGAGAGGTTAATGTAACTTGTTTCAAAGTTAGGCATCAAAGCAGGTAAAACACATATGGTGTTACATAAATGCTAAGTGGGTATCAGAGACATAAAGTGTTCTGAGAGCCTGGGAAAAACAAGGTCAGGAAAGACTTCTTGGGGAGATGAGAATGAGAAATTGGTCTTGAAGGGTGATTAAGAGTCATATTAGGAAAACAGGAGAAGGGGATCTGAGCAAAGACACAGAGAGGCATGCACCAGACAGGAATGTGAACTGTGAGCGAGCGTGGCAGGCTGCAGCAGAAGAGTCAAGTAGAGGAGTGGTAGGGGAGAGAATGTGGCTGGAGACAACTCGTGGAGGGCCTTGAATCCTAAACTAAGGAGTTGGGCCTATCAGGTAAACAGAGGAGTCCAAAGAAGATTTCTGAATGGTACATGAATAGCTGGAAATCCAAAGTCTAAAGACAGCCCTTGAATCCAAAGAGGCTAAAAGTGAGAGGTTACTTCAGTGTCCAAGGTATGAGCATTTTACAGGGCCTGAAAAGTGGGGATGGAGAGAATCAGCCAGCCAAAATGCCACAGGAGAAACTGACAGTTCTTGGGATCTTTGTAGGGATCAAAGGACAGAGAGGAAGCAAACGCTGTGAGTCTGGGAGACTGGGAGGACAATGACACCATGGACAAAAAAATAATCAGAAGAAAAGGAGGTTGGTCTGGGACCCATGGTAGCATTTTTACAGTGTTCCACGGGGAAACTTTGTACACAACTCACCTTCATGTCCTCAAAATCTGTTATTCCCATCTGAGGGAGGTTTGAGCAATTTACATGGATGAGTTTTCGGCCACTAATGAAGTTTGTGGTAAAACACTCCTGTCAGTATAAAAAGCACAACACTTAAAAATGCACTGGGCTAGAAGGAGGAAAAGGAGGGAGGGAGGGAGAGAAGGAGGAAGGACAGAATGGAATCATGTTAGTTTCCAGCTCTACACTGAGAAAAAAAAATTAAACTTATTTTGTATTTTAATAGTATGACCTATTTTCTAAGTTCTTGATAAAATTTATTTCATGCTGCATCTTAAATTTATTTTCTGGGGGCAAGCTACAACCAATGCTTCTTCATGTCTCAATTTCTCTTTCCTTTTCTTTCTCCTTCCCCTCTCTTTCTAAAGTACTAGGGATTGAATCCAAGGCCTTGTATACACTAGGCAAGTGCTGTGTGTGTGTGTGTGTGTGTGTGTGTGTGTGTGTGATGCTACAACCAATGTTTCTTCATGTCTCCTTTCCTTTTTTTTTTTCAGTACTGGAATTGAATCCAAGGCCTTGGACATGCTAGGCAAGGTCTCCACCACTGAACTATATCGCCAGCCCTTTTTATTATATTTTGAAACAGGGTCAAGCTAAGTTGTCCAGGCTTGCCTGGAATTTCCAATCCTTCTGCCTCAAACCTCCTGAGTAACTGGTTTCAATTACATTTTTAAGTACAGGAGATAGAAAAGGTTTCAGATCTTGTGATGTTTTGTGGTATCCTAAAATCTTAGTTGGAATCAGTAAATTAAGAGACTTATATTTTTGATAAAGCTCTTTTGGGTGATTTGACTAATTCACATTAATACTCTTAAGCACTCATGGTACATGACATATCTGGGGCAGTCTCATAAAATTAACAGTAAAAGTTCAAGGTCAGGGAGATGCATTAAAACAACTTGACAAAGTACCAACAAGTCTACATTGGACAAAAATCTATTTAAAAAAAAAAAATATATATATATTTTAATGAAAAGAGGCCTATATAAATTTCTAGGTCTTTTTTCAAAGATTGCAGAGAAATGTAATCACTGGAATAAAGAGGGAAAACAAATGCTTTATTATTATAATTATTATTAATTATTATTACTATGTGTACTAGGTACACACACTAGGTACTAGGGATTTAAGTCAGATGTGCTCTACTACTGAACTATATCCCTACCCCTTTTTATTTTAATTTTGAGATAGGCTCTTGCTAAGTTGCCCAGGATGGCCTCAACTTTGTGATCCTCCTGCCTTAATCTCCCAAATCACTGGGATTACAGGCATGCACCACTGGCTTGTTCATGTTTTTGAGATGGGCTCTTGTTATTGCCTGGGCTGGTCTTGACCTCTTGGACTCAAGTGATCTTCCTAGGTCAGCCTTCCAAGTGCGAGAACCCTTAGGCACATGCCACAGCATCCAACTTTTGAAAAAACAAACACGACCCTCCCTTCCTCTCCTAAAATAAAAATATGTATCAGTGGCAAGGGTAGCTCAGTGGTACTGTGCTTAGCATGTGCCAAGACCTGGGTCTGATCCTCAAAAATAGATGTGTGCATGCGCGCGCGCGCGCGCGCGCACACACACACACACACACACACACACACACAAATTACCTCCCCCAGAGTCCAGGACTTTTCTGGTGAAGAAGAGGAAAGATCTCAGGTCAGGGTAGAGGAAATATGAGGTAGGATGAGAACAATGATTTTTAAAAATGTTAATTTTCTATACCTTGTATTGAGGGAAGCCTAGCTGGCTAATCCATTCTGCAACATTCTCTGGGCTCCATTTAAGATATTCAAATTGGAACTCCATCTCTTTTCTTTCTGGTGGGGATTTATCTGAAGGTACTGTTTCTTTCAACTCTTGGCCTAAATCTGTAACTTTCTCTTCACTAAAGGGCTTCTTAAAGTCTGTCTGAGTCTTTGGGAGGTTTAAGAATTCATTGATATCATTAAGCTGAAGCATTTTGTGAAGTTCTTGGGGAGTCTCATAATCTGTACTAGTTGACTCCACTTCACTTTGTGTAAGAAGTCTAGATGCATAGTCTTCTTTAAAAGTTGTGTCAGTTTCTTCCAATGACACTTTCATTGTTTGATACTTAGGGTGTTCTAGCTGATCCTTCTCCATAGAATACTTAGATTTGATTGATTCTGGTCCTTCTTTGAAAAATTCTGTATGTGGCTTTCTTGGTTTTGTTTTATTGGGTAACTCTCGATTTTTCTCCTCAGTTGGCTTTGTTTGTCTCTTCTCTTGAACTTCAGGTTTGGTCTTCTGTGGTAGCATTTGACCTGTTTTCTCAATTGATTTTCTTGGTTTCTTCTTTGGAAACTCTGATGTAGACTGCTCTGGGGGCTGTAGACTTTTTTCCTCAGTTGACTCTCTTATTGTTTTCCCTGATTCAGACTTCTCTGGTGGTGCCAGTTCTATCTTCTCACTTGATTTTTTCTGCTTCTCTTTATGATCTATTGGTTTAGTGTTTTCTGTTGGTTCTAGAACTTTTTCCTCAGTTGACTGTCTTTGTGTCTCCTCTTGAACATCTGGTTTGATCTCCCGTGGTAGTACTAGACCTGTCTCTTCTGCTATTTCTGGAATCTTTTTCTCAGTGGACTTTCTTTTTGTTTCCTTCAGAACTTCTGATGTGGTCTTTTCTGATGGCTCTAGACTTGTTTCTTTAATTGATTTTCTTAATTCTTCCTCAGGAAGCTCAGATTTGACCTCTTTTAGTGCCTCTAGAACTTTCTCCTCAGTTGACTTTCTTTGCATCTCCTCTGGAATTTCTGGTTTAGTTTCTTCTGGAGGTTCTAGATCTGCTTCCTCAGTAGACTTTTTTGGTTTCTGGTCTGGAAACTCTGGTTTAGTCTGCTCAGTTGACTCTCTTTGTGTCTCCTCTGGGATCTCTGGTTCAGTCATCTTTGTTGGTTGTAGATATGTCTCTTCAACTGATTTCTTTGGTTTCTCATTTGAAAAATCTAGTTTGGACTGCTCTGGAGGAGGTTCTAGGCCTGTTTCCTTATACTGCTCTTTAAGTGATTCCTCCGGAACCTCCTTTAGGAACTCTAATCTTGTCGTACTGATTGTGGCTCCTGGAACCTCAGACTTGGTTTCCTTTGGTAGCTGTATATCTGTTTCTGAATCTGATTCTGTGAGGACATCCTCTGTAACATCTGAGCTAGCCTCCTCTTGTGGCTCTAGGTGTGGTTCCTCAGGCATTTCATCCACAGGTGCCTCCAAACCCTTGTAAAGTTCTTCTCCCATCTCTCTCAATGTCTCCGACTTCAACACTTGGGGGATCCCTGAATCAGTCTGGCTAGACAGTTCAACCTCGGTCTCCTCGGGAATTTCTTCCTTGGACGCCCGGGTTGGTTCTGGCTGCACATTCTTTGCAATGTCTGGCTCTTCCTCTTTCTCAGTCTCTGGTGGCCGTGGCTCTTGGTCATTCTCTGAGGGTAGCTCCGGGCCTGCCTCTGTCTTGGTGTCTGGTTCGGCATTTCCAGACAATTCACGAAGTCCAGACAGTACAGGCCTCTCAGGCTCTGACTTCTCATTTTCATCAGAACCAGAGTCATAATCTTGTGGGACTTTCGCCATTACGCAGTTCAGCGGACGCCCAGGCCTCCTAGCAACCTCAACTTCCGACAGCGTCTCTATGGATACTACGATTTCCGGCAGTGAGTTGCTGCATCTTCCCAGGTTTTCTTGAGTCTAATCAATCCCAGATTTAAAGAACTGGCGATCCCGGGCACGCAGTGGCCCTCCCCGCGCCCGCGCCGCCAGCCTCCGCGGGCCGGACTCCTGCGGCCGCACCCCGGCCGCCGCACCGTCCCCGCGGCCGCCGCGCAGCTTCTTCCGGCCCCGGACTCCCTCGGCTCTTCTCGGCTCGCCGCCGCCGCGTTCGCTCGGCCTTCGGCTGTTTCCGGAGCCGCCGGCGGCTGGCGGTGGAGACGCTCCGGGTGCGGGCTGCAGATGTCGAACCCGCAGGCGGCTGAGGGGCCGGGCTTCTGGAGCCCCGCAGCCCGCCGAGGGTCGGCGGGCGGCGTCGGGGACGGCCGGGGAGTGGAGGGGCGCCAGGCGGCCGCCGCAGGTACGCATTGCCGGTCGCCGGCGGGTGGGTGCCGCCCGCCCCAGGGCCCCGCACCTCGGCGCCAGCCTCTGCGGCGCTCTGCCGGGGCTCCCGGGCCGCGCGGACCCACCCCCGCAGCCCCCTCGCGCGCGGGGCCCGCTCCCCCTGGGGCGCGACCCTGCCCCCGCCGCTGCCGCCACCCGGGCCCCGCGGGCGCTCGAGGTTATTTTGTTCCCCGTTTCGAAATGCCTCGGTTCCTGCCGCGCTTCCTTTCTCAGACCAGCCCGGGCGGTCGTGGCGGGGCTGCTCTGCTGGCGCCTCTCGACTGCGGCCGGGGTCGCTCGCCCCTCCGTGGGCTGCCGAGGCTGCCGCCCCCTGCTTCTGGCTCCTCAGCCCACCCCAGGTCCCCTGCCCCTGCCTTTCCACGCGCTTCTCCCTCACCCGGTTGGCAGCGTCGCCTTCCTCTGCCCAGAACCCGGCTTCGCGCCGGCCTGGGTGCACTTAGGCCCCCTCACCTCGCCGCCGTCCTCCCTGTCCCCTGGGTGGGAAGGGTGAGATGAGCAGTGGAGACCCAACAGGTAGGCTCTGAGGTCTCCAAACAACACGGTCGCCAAAGCAAAGGCAGCACACAGGCTGCCCCGGGAATTTTGGCCATCTCCCCGTTCTCCAAGGCTCTCGCACTTTTGTTCAGGACTGTCCGTTTCCACCCAAACAAGTGGCTCTGTATGGGTTACTTCATTGTGCAGAGATGAAAGGGACAGAGTATTCCGCTTTTACCTCTCAGTCTCAGGATCACCACACCGATGCATCTGAAAGGATGCTTGCTCTTTGAAATACAGAAGGGGAGAGAACTGGCCTCACCAAGTAGTAAATAAATCATTTCCAGGCCCAAAATTAAAGTAGACACCATGAAGTACAGTGGTTGAGGCACATCTATGGAGCCTAGGTTGGAGTACAGTTCTCCTACCTCCTAAGTGACCTTGGGCAAGTCCCTTATCAGTCTCAGTTTCCTCCTCTGTAAGTTGTGGGCCCTGATAGTGGTTGCCTCCATAGGATTGTTGGGAGGACTGTATGAGGCCCTGAGTCTGCCAAGGTACCCACTACATTCCAGTATCCATTATGAGAATAAAACCTTTTTTGCTCCGTTAAACTCCCAGTGCTTCCAGAGGAGGTGTTCCTGGATGTATTTCTTCCAAATGGTGGTGGCTTTCTTACTTGTATCCCAGATGTCTCCCGTCTCCTAATGTTGCTTCACCCAAACACATAAACACCTACCTGTGAACCACCCAACTCTCTCGCTATGATCTTAGTATGTTAAAGCATCTAACAGCCTGGAGTTGTGGTGCACCCTTGTAACCCCAGGGGCTCGGGAGGCTGAGGCAGGAGGATCATGAATTCAAAACCAGCCTCAGCAACTTAGCAAAGCCCTAAGTAACTCAGTGAGACCCTTTCTCTAAATAAAAATACAAAATAGAGCTGGGGATGTGACTCAGTGGTTAAGTGCCCCTGAGTTCAAGCCCTGGTATTTAAAAAAAAAAAAAAAACCCAAAAAACAAAAAATAAAAACAATAAGCAATTTTGCCTTTGAATTTTGAACTTTTTATACTTTATGTTAAATTAAAAATTAATGGCATATATTTAATGTTATGACCATAGAAATTTTAAGCAGCGCTGGGGTTGTCACCTGTTGGTAGAGCACTTGCACAGTGATGTGAGGCGCGGTCCCATCCCCAGGGCCTGGTGGGTGGGGAGAAGAAATTCTAAGCTAATTTCTAAAAGAGTAAAGATTAAGCAAACATGCACTTATAAAGGATATGTCTTTCTGGGCATGGCCAAATTCCTGTAATCCCAGCTACTGGGAGGCTGAGGTAGGAGGATGGCAAATTCAAGGCCAGCATGGGCAACTTAGTGAGACTGTGTCTCAAAACAAAAAATAAAAAGGGCCAGGAGTTGTCTCTCCCTCTGGAGATAGCCTTCATTCTCCCTTGAATGTATTTTCCTCACTTTACCCCAAAGGTGTCTCTCTTGAGATTATTCCCATTACACCTTTAAGTATCTGCTTTTCTAAATAAACCTGTCTGTGCCTTTGGTGGGAATATGTAGCTCAGTAGTAGAGCCACTGGGTTCAATCCCCAGCAGTGAAAAAAAAAGCATATGTCTCATAAACACTCCTGTGTGTGTGCCAATATTTATAAATTAGTTTTAACTTTTCTTTTAGGTTCTTATGTGTTTATGGCAAACATATCCAGGCATTTTTATTTTATTTTTAATGGTGCTGAGGACTGAACCGAGGCCTTTCCACATGCTAGACAAGTACTCTACCACTGAGCTATACCCTCGGCCCAACTTTCAATTTTTTTTTTTTTTTTTTTTTTGGTACTAGGGATCGAACTCAGGGCCTTGTGCTTGCGAGGCAAGCACTCTACCATCTGAGCTATCTCCCCAGCCCCCAACTTTAATTTTTAATAGAAAGGTCTTGAGAATATATTTGAAGATAGTGGATTTGTCTCTGAGTGTGGTTCCCTCTCTCCCCTGATTGGCTCCTGCGTTCACTTGTTCCTTCAAGGACATTGTAGAAATGCTTTTACTTTCTGCTTTTCCTCAGAAAGCAGTGTGACAGTTGATTTCTGTTTATGTCCTGTCAGGATTTATTATTGTAGTCTAGGGTGAGCTCTTCCTTTTGAGGTAAGATTTATTGCTAATAAAATAATAGGAATGACAGCTTACATATATTGAATGCTTACTCTGTGCCAAAATATGGAAAAAGAGTTACTTGTACTATCTGATTTAACCTTTTCAACAATCATTTTCTTGCCATTTTATACTCTGAAAGTATACATGGGAGAGGGTAACTTAACTTGTCCAAGTTAGCTCTGGAGTTTTTACTATCTATATGAAATTGCCCACTTTTTGATGATGAAATTTGGAGTTGTTTCTTTTTTATTGTCTACTAACCAAGTATTGGAATTCCAGGAAAAAAATTATAATTTTTGCCCTCAAGATGTTTTCAGTTTGGTGAGATGAGAATTCCACAGTTTAAAAAAAAAAATGAACAGTTCAAAATGTTTTATAATTGGATGTCTTTAAAGTTCTTTATGTACTTGTCCCCCAAGAAACCTTCTTGAAGGTAGGTATGTAATCTATCTTGCCTGTTTTTCTCTTATAACCCTTGATGACTTACATTAGAGATTTCATAAATATTGACTGAGTTGAACCGTGAAAAAGTCAGCAGAAAAATCTGAAAGAGCATCCATGAATGTGGGGAAATTAGGGCTGAGGTAACCAAGAATGCTCCTTGGGTTAGAGCAGTAGTTCTCAACCAGGAATAATTTTGCACCCCTAGAGAACATGTGGCAATGTCTGGAAACACTTTCGGTTGTCACACCTGGGGCACCTATCACTGACATCTGGTGAGTGTAGACCAGGGATGTTGCTATCATCCTGTAATGCACAGGATACTCCCTGCAGTGAGAATTTGGCTCCAAATGTCAGTAGTGCTTGTTTTGAGAAATCCCAGGTCAGAGTTAAACTGGGTTTCCAAGACACTGTGGAAGTACTGCATTTAGCTTGGACGAGAGTTTTATAGACTTGGGAGTAAACCTAGAAAAACTTTAAAATTAGAAGTTTGTCTACCACTTTCCACTGGAAAAGGATCTGGTGAGTAAGCAGAGAGCTGCTAAGAAATGAAATTGCAAGAGGATTTTTAAACCTTCTGTTAGAAAACATCAGTGAAAAATGAGGTTAGATAGTCACTTGTTATTGAATTAAGGATTTTGGGTTTTCAAAGTATCTTATTCTTTCAAACCAAGAATTTGTCATATCCAAAATAACTATAACTTGTTTTTAAAACGTGTTCTCTGCAGAGAGTCTTCATGTTTGTTAGCTGAAGTTTGGGTGAAAAGGAAAAGGGTTTATGTTCTTATAAATGAACTCTGCAGTGGTCATGGTGTTCTTATTGTTTAATGAACTGTAATTGTTTTTAATAGTTTTTTATTTGGGGCACCGGGATTCTCCATTTCCCCAGAGGAGAGGAAAATCATTCTTTATGTCATGAAACTCTCTGAGGCATACATGTTGCATCACTTCAGAGCAGGTAATTTTTTTAAGTCTAGAGAGCTTTGGGGAAAATAAAAGGCAAGTCTATTATGGCAGCAAGAACTTAGTTTGGTATACATCATCCCAAGAATCTATCAGTGCATTTAGATGTCGAGGACTGGGAATAGATAGGTAAATTTGTTCCTGGGTCTAATGTAGGTCTAAGAGCAGTTAAGTCTTTTTGCAGTGTTAGAAATATTCTGTATCTGTGGCTGTTTCAGTGGAAATTAATTAAAATTTAAAAATTGGTAGTTACCATATTGTATTGTGCTGAAGGGTAGAAATTTATGCCAAAGAAGCTTTATTTTTATTAGTTTTCTATTGTGATTTTATTTCAGAACTTGAAAAATCTGTGGGCTGGGGCTGTGGACCAAAATTTGTGGGCTGGGGCTGTAGTCACACACAAAATTTTTTTTTTCTAGTAGTGGTATTGTTTTTACAGTGTTCATTAATTAGTCATGTCATAGTTTGGTCCATACAGTACAACCCAACGTATGTAATCTGAATGATCACTTAGAAGCATGCCCCTTCTTAAAGGCTGAGGAGAAACTGGGTCACGTGGTCACTGGATTTAGTTGAAACATAAACTCAGCCAATTTGTTTTTGTTTAAGCCTCTTGAGTCTATAACCACATAGCCTGCTTTTGGTTCCTCTGCACTGGAATCCAAAAGCCCAGGCTAATTATCTGCTTGCAGCCCATTAAGTGAAGGGTAAGTCCTCTGAGACCTGTTCTAAAGAACCCTGACCTGCTGTTCAGATGCTTTGGAAGAAAATCTGTCTTTTGGTTTACTTTGTAGAGAAAATACAAAACACACAGTAAGGTAGAATCTGTAGCATGATCAGAATATCTGAAATCATACTCTGGGAACATGAAAACTCACACTTAAAATATTGTAAATTTTGATTATTTTCATAAGATTTCTTTTTTTCTGCCTCACCTTTGCTTTAGAGGTCATTTATTATAAATCATATTCCTGATCTGTTTTTCCTTTTCTGTTCACTGTTTCCAAGATCTTGACCAGTTAGGAGCCACGGTAGTGCATTTCTCACATTAGAAATTATTATTTCAATATTACTTGATTACTTTTTTCTTTAACTTGACTCTTAAATTTTTATTTTGTTCTAAGTAATATCCATGATTTACTAATTTGATGGATCAATTTTTTTCTAATCATTCAGAAATAAACATAATCTTTACAATTACTTAGAAAATAAATATATGTTCATTAAAGGTTTTAAAAATAACATGTTCCCATATAAAGTCTTAATTTGTGAAACTTGACCTGTTTTTGCTGATCTAGGAGTTTGTAGAATTGGCTTATATTTGGCTGATGTATTAGAAGTTACACTATAGAAAAATTGGCCTCTCCTTCTATGTAGTGGTTTACATTTCACAAAATAAATTTAGGAAACCTAAAAAACAGCTTAAAATTGCTTTCTTGCTTTCAAACATGATTGTGTCTCCCACACTTTACACTTCTGAAAATAAATTTATGTTTTTCTGTCTCCTTACTTCCTGTCTCTCTGAATCCAATTACAAGTTGTTTTACCAGCAGTTATTACATAATTTAGGGCATTCCTTTAAACTTAAAAATAAAAAGCAATATTTTCTTTTCACTTTTTTGTGCTGTACACAGGAAGCTGTTGAGACTCTATGAGAAATAGCTCTTAACATATTAAAAATGTTTAACCTAACTCATAATAATAC
The DNA here is from genome assembly GCF_902686445.1 of Sciurus carolinensis. Classification (NCBI taxonomy): domain Eukaryota; kingdom Metazoa; phylum Chordata; class Mammalia; order Rodentia; family Sciuridae; genus Sciurus; species Sciurus carolinensis. Next base: position 175,328,185 of record NC_062214.1, on the reverse strand, counting down.
TTTCTTGCTGGTGGGACTATAAATTGGTGCTATAGAGGACAATTCATTAAGATTTATCAAAATTGTAATGTATTTCCCATTGACCCATTCCTTCCAGGACTCAGTCCTATAGGTTTATGATTTATTCATACTACCACTTAATGACATGCATACAAGATTATTATAGTACAGTACGTAATGGTAAAGAATTAGAACAAACATAAATGTGTATCAGTAGAGAACTAGGTAAAATAAATGATTGATTATCCATCCAATGAAATATTACTCAGCTATAGAAAAGAATGAGGTAGCTTTTCATGTATAGTTATGGAGTCAGATAAAAGCAGAAGAAGTGCACAGTAGTGTGCCTATTCTCAATATTTGTGAAAAAAGTGAAAAAGAACATGTATATATGTACATATATATGTGCCATTTTTTATATGCATAAAATATCTCTGGAACACCACAAACCCTAAGAACACTGAATGTTTTTGGAAATGGGGACTGACATTGGAGGAAGTTTTCACTGTATACTTTTATGCTTTTTGAATTTTGAATAATGGGGGTATATTTCCTATTCAGAAAAAATATATATATTTATACACACAAGCATGCCATAGGATTCCTCACTGTGTTTATGTCTTAGAGTAGAACCTTTCTATGTGACCCCGTTGTCTTTCTGCTCATCAGGTATTGACCTTTTCTGGACCTTTTTGTCTCAGATGATATTTTAAATGAAATAAAGGTTGTCAGTATCCTTGGGGATTAGCTTTATGATGTTTAAATCCACTGTTGTCTTCCATTATTTTTGTGCTAATTTCATTTCCATTTAAAATGTAAGCCTTATTAAAATCTTCATCATGTATGACATGAATGACAGGATAAGCCAAAAGAAAAATAGAACCTACTTAGATAAACAGATATTGTTTTTTTTTTTTTAATTTTTTTTTTTTTTTTTAGTTGTAGATAGACACAATACTTTTACCTTACTTATTTTTTTTATGTGCTGCTGAGGATCGAACCCAGCAGCTCACACATGGTAGGCAAGTGCTCTGCCACTGAGCTATAACCCCAACCCTAAACTGATATTGTTAATGAGAGGGAGAAGGCAAAAAAATTCTAAGTTTCTATTTTGTTTTCATTATATTTACTAAGATATTCAAATTCAAAAAGCTGAAGAGGCAGTATGGGTTTGGTTATTTTTTTAAATTTTTTCTTTTTAGTGATGGCAAGGTAGGTCATTGGGCTAGTTCTCTCACTGGAGATAATTAGAAAATATGGATGAAATATAAACATCTACTCAAAGATATGGGAGAGATAGCAAGTTAATGAATTTCCAGGCTGTGATCCATGTGAAAATAATAATGGTAGAGTTCCAAGGATGAGAGTCTGTAATTTCTGAATGGGGAGGCCAAGCAGCAAGACCGTGAAAAGTGCCTTTGTGGACTGCAGTGATAGGAATTAATGTCAAGGACTCATCGAGTTGGGGAAAACCTAGTGAAATCCATTTTCTCTGGGTTAGAACGGTGAAAGGCCATGACCTAGAATGGGGGCTGCTGTCATTTGGATCTTAAGACCCATGTGTTAAAGGCTTAGTCATAAGCATGGTGCTGAGGGGAGATGGTAGAACCTTTGAAAGCTTGGGACTAATGGGAGATTTTGGGGTCACTGTGGGGAGGCATGCTCTCAAAAGGGATTGTAGGAGTCAGGTCCTTTTCTCTTTCTCTCTTTTGCCTGCAGGGGGTTAGTGGTTTTGCTTCAAACTACTGCCACTGTGATGTGCTACCATGCCCAAAGTAATGAGGCAATATGCACTAGCCAGAGTAAAGCTTTTCTCTTTACAAGTTGACTATCTCATGTATCTGTTGTCATAAGGGAAAGCTGACTAATACAAGACCATTGCAGGAACCGTAGCTCAGCTTCAGAAACAACTCTGTTTGTGAATTGGATTCAGGTAATTGCAGGGTGTAATTCCCCCAGATGTCTGGTTGGAGCACAGGCAAGTTCTCTCAAAAGGATCATTGTAGACTTCAAATTATTTCTACAAATGATTTTGGAAGAACAATATTTGGCATATATAAAAAATGACCAAAAAATTAAGCAAACAAAAGACCAGACACACAAAATGAAGCGACACCATGAACAAAAATTCAAAGAAGCAACAGTGAAAATGGATCCATAGGGATACTAGATTTTGGAGTTACTGGTTAAAACTGTTGTAAAACCAGAGCAAAAAGAAACATTAAAAATAATCAGAGCATGCCGGGTATGGTGGCACTCACCTGTAATTGCAGTGGTGGGAGGCCGAGTCAGGAGGGTCACGAACATTCAAGACCAGCCTCAGGAACTTAGCGAGACCCTGTCTTAAAATGAAAAATGAAAAGGGCTGGGGATGTGGTTCAGTGGTTCAGTACCTCTGGATTCAGTCCCTGGTACCAAAAAAAAAAAAAAAAAAAAAGCGATACATTTTCTGCACAGAGTAGTGAAGTCTAGATTGTCTTTACTGAAAGAAAATACTGCCAATATAGAATGTTTTTCCAGTGAAAAGTCTTCAAAAATGAAGGTGAAAAAAAGATAATTAGACAATCAAAAACAAGATTTATTACTACAGGAATAACTTGTCCTAGAGGAATTACTAAATCCTTCAGACGGAATCAGAATGATTCCAGATGAAAGGAAAATAATTTAGTATCACTTGAACATAGGTGCAAAAAATCATCAATAAACCATTAATAAGAAGAATAAAAGAATGAATTCAGAAGTGCAAGTGACAAAGTTGAGTTTTTCTGGGAATGCAAAGTTGTTTTAATTAAAAAAAATCAATATAAAGTACCATTTGAATAGAGGAGAAAAGTTATGATTGACTTGATAGATACAAAAGAAGGTAATAAAATTGATCCATTTGTGATTTGGTGATACACACGTGTAATCCCACAGCTCTGGAGGCTGAGGCAAAACCAGTCTCAGCAATTTAGTGAGACCCTAAGCAACTCAGGAAGACCTAAATAAAATATAAATAGGGCTCAGAATGTGCTTCAGTGGTTAAGCATCCCTGGGTTAAATCACTGGTACCATAAAACCCAAAAAACCCCCCAACCAACCAAAAAAACTCATGGTAAACTAGGAGCTAGGAGTCAAAGGCTACTTCCTTAATTAGATAAAACATAACTATAAAAAATCCACAACAGGCATCAAATTTAATGATGAAATTTGAATGTTTTCCTTTTAAGATTGGGAAAAAGTTAAGAGTGACCACCCTCACCATTTCTATTCATCATTTTACTGAATATTCTAGCTAGTCCAGTCAGGCCAGAGAAATAAAAGATGCAGACATTAGAAAGGAATACTTTTGAATTTGTTGGTTATAAGTGATGACTGTATACCTGGAAATCCCAAAGAAGCTATGGATAAATTATTGGAATTAATAAGTAATTTGGGTAGGATTGCTGGGTATAAAGCCAATACACAAAATCACGATGCATTTATATATACCAGCAAGAGTTAAAAAATAAAAATATTTAGGGCTGAGGACATAGCTCAGTGGTAGAGCACTTGCCTTGCATGTGCAAGGCCTTGTTGGGTCTGATCTCTAGCACCAAAAAAAAAAAAAAAAAAAATATTGTGTTAATTGTGTTAGCTTGTTATCACTATAGCAAAATCCTTGAGACAGGCTACTTAAGAAGAATGAGATTTGTTTAGTTCAAGTTCTGGAGGTTCAGAGTCCAACTGGCATAACACAGGCCCTGTGGCAGGGGCTACCCCTTGGCTGCATCACCTCAAGGTGGATAGCAGTGGAGGGATGCATGTTGCAACAGGTGGCACGTGGGCACATCTCAAACAGGAGGGGCCAGCTTTCTCCTTTTATGATAACCTAGTGAGAACACAAGGGGATGCATGAGAACTGCCTTCCAAGAGCATGACCCCAGTGACCTAAGGCCCTCCCACTAGGCCTGACCTCTTAAAGGTCTTGTAATACCTCCACCCCAGGGACCACATTTCTTACACATGAATCTTTAGGGGAGACACAAACCATGCATTTACCATAGAGTAACACGGAAGTTCAAATATCTATGCAAAACCTTATGCAGAAGATTGTTATTGAGAGAAATTAAAGAATAAGTAAATGGAAGAATGTACCGTAGTTATAGAGAAGACTCAGTATTGTAAGGGTATCATTTTTTCCCAACTTGATTTGTAGATAAAATGCAATCCCAACAGTAATCCCAGAAGGCTTTGTAATGTTTTTTTTTTTTGTTTTTTGTTTTTTGGTTTTTTTTTGGTAGTGAAATTTTACAAGTTGCTTCTAAAATATATGCAGAAATAAAAGGCTGCAAATAGAGAAGACACTCATTAGTAAAACTATGGAAATATTTGCTCTATCAGATATCAAGAGTTATTTAAAATCTCCTACAGAATAGTCAGCTAGGTCCTAGCAATATAATTAAAAATGTAGACACAAATTCATGTGAATGTTTGATTTGTAACGAAGATTGCATTATAGAGCAATGGAGAAAGGATGGTAAATGTTGCTGGGAGAATTGAATACCCTAAGAGAAAGGAAAGAAAGGAAACTTGATCTTTACCTTTTACACCATATGCAAAAAAATGAACTTTAGATGGATTATAGATCAAAATGTGTGTGGCAGTTTAGGCATACTTTGTTTTATGGTGCGTCACAGATAATTGCATTTTTTTTTTTTTTGAAATTGAAGGTTTGTGATAATCTTGGATGGAGCAACTGTGTCAGCACCATTTTTTCCCAGTAGCATGTTCTTGTTTCATGTCACTGTGACATTTTTGTAAACCCACAATATTTCAAGCTTTTGCATTTTTGTTCTCTCTGTTAATGATGATATGTGATCAGTGATCTTTAATGTTAGTATGTATATTGTTTTGAGGTACCATGAACTTTACTCGTATAATACAATGACCTTATAATGTGTATGTTCAGACTGCCCTGCAACCAGCTGATCCCCTGTCTCTCCCTCTCCTCTGTCTCTGTAATCTCTGGACACAACACTACTGAAATTAACCAGTCACATCTTCAGATGTGACTGAATGGCTGCAATCTCATGATAACACTTTAATGGATGGGGATAAAATACTACCAAGCACCATTGCATGTTATGGAGAAATCTTTTATGGAAGAAGAATGAACTACTGCAGCAGACTTCATTATTTTATTGTAAGAAATTGCTACAGCCACCCTGACCTTCAGGAACCACCACTCTGGTCACTCAGCAGTCATTGACATTGAGAAGACCCTCCACCAGCAAAAAGATTACAATTCCCAGAATGCTTGAATAACTGTTAACATTTTTAGCAAAGTTTTTTTGTGTGTGTGTGTTGAGGGGGATCTACTGGGGTTTGAACCCAGGGCCTCTGCATGCTAGGCATGTGATCTACTTAAAAAGGGCTATGTCCCCAGTTCTTTTTTAAATTTTATTTTGAGACAAAGTCTCGATAAGTTGCCCAGGATGGGCTTGAACTTGCCATCCTCCTGCCTCTGTCTCCTGAGTTGCTGGAATTACAGGCATGGCCACAGCAAATGACCAGCAATAAAGTATTTTTACATTAAGGCGTATACATTGGATTTTAGACATGATGCTATTACACACTTAATAGACTATAGTATATTATAAACATAGTTTTTGTATGTCCTGGAAAACCACATAATATGTGTGACTTGCATTATTATGATAATCAGTTTATTCTGGTAGTCTAGAACTTAAGCTGCCATACCTCCAAGGTATACCTGTACAATATACTCCAAGAAGATAAAATAGGAGAATATTTTCAAGATTGCAGTGTAGTGAAAGTCAAACAGGACACACAAAGACTGGTGAAGAAAGAATTGATCAATAAGTTTAGACTATATTAACTTTGGTTCATCAAGAACAGTATTAAAAGTGAAAGTGTAAGTCACAGAGTGGAAGCAGTTAATTATAATACATATAATTGACAAAAGGTTTGTATCCAAAACTATAAATAAGGGTCTGGGTATGGCTCAGTGATAAAGCACTTGCCTAACATGTGCAAGACCCTGGGTTCAGTCCACAGCACCGCAAAATGACAACAACAAAAAATCCTCCCAAACTCCTATAAATAATAAAGGAACCACAATCTGATGGTAAAATGGGCAAGAGAATTAGATAGGCACTAACCTCAAGCATCTGAAAGACCATGTCTGCTCTCCATCAGGATGTTGTGAGGTATCTGTGGAGACTTGGAGCATGCACACTAGCGCCATGACTAGTACTGTGTTTCACCATGTTCAAACACATCTGCTAGTTTTCAGTTGGAAAAAGAAGCCTACTAGTGTGATGTCCTAAAACAAAAACTGCCAAAAGTCATAGGGAGAACAGCTGAGGAGTGAAGCTAAGTGACTGGAACGTGCTCTGCCCTGAGCAGCCCGCATGCCTGGGCTGCACACAGCCCTTCTCTAGTTGCTCCTGAGGGTGCAGCAAGGCTTGCGAGAGAAGAATCGGTTAGAAAGACATAAGCACTTTCTCTTTTTGCAAGTTGGGGAAAACAGATTCAGCCAGAGTTTTATCTTTTCAAGTATCATATTTACTCTGGGAAACCTTGACTTCCCATGTTTTGGAGCATGCTGGGATTATTTAAAACTGACTAACACTTGCTTAAAATAAGTGTTCTTTCCAGGTGAAAATGACTTTTTTTGTTTGGTTTGAGGCTAAGAAAGGGAGGGGAAGTGTTTCTCTTTTAACTGAATACTTCCATTCAGCTGATGAAATATTTGATGGCTAGCAATATCACTAATAAGTTTTCAGTTGTCAGAAATTAATTGTAAATGTCAGTATAGTATTCTTCAGTTGTAAAGATGTCTTAAGATGAATGGCTTATATTTTGGTGTAGTGTTTGATGTTTAAAACAATATGTTCCAAGCAAGAATAAGCAAACTGAAAACAAAATCTGAGTGACCAAGAAATGTAAGTTATCAGTAAAATATAAACAAAATAAGCATTTACCCACCAAAATATTCCAAATAAAAAATAATGTGACCAAGTGACAGAACAGGTACGTAAGCAGGAGAGTGATTCTTCAATGCTAGAGAGAGCATTCATTTGGTGTAGCCTCTTTAGAAAATAGTTTGGCGTTATCTATGAAACTTTAACATTCCAATTTCTGTGACCATCATTCCATTCCTGTGTTTATACCCAGCATAAGTGCATGCACTGTAACAAAGAGATATATACAAGAATATTCATAGCGGCATTTCTCAGAATAGCCCCAAACCAAAAGTAACCGCATATCAACAATAGATTGACAAATTATGTTCTACAGCAATGAAAATGAGTAAACCGTATGACAGTATGCATGAATCTTTCAAATTTAATGTTGAGTGAAATAAGCCAGGCCCAAAGAAGACATTCTGCATCATTTCCCTTTCTATTGAGTCCATAAAACTGATGAAGTAATACTGTTTGAAAATGCATAGTTAGGAGACTTAACTCTTAAAGAAAAGCAAGAAAATGGTTCCCATTGATAGGGTGATGGTTACTTTAAGAAGGACAGGGCTAAGTAAAGATTGGGAAGGTCACATGTAGGCTTCTGGAGTGCTAGGAATGTTGTTTCTTGCCTAGGGTGGTGGATATGTAGTTATCTGTGATAATTTGGTGAGCTGTACTTGTTTGTGTAATTTTCTATACATGTGGTATATTTTACAACAAAAATGTTTCTTAAGGAGTCAGTGTATAATGTAGTTATAGTAAAAATGCTGACTTTGGACTTGAACTATCTATGTTCATATTCTCTTCCTATTTTCTGGTCATCTTGGGCAAGTTGATTCTTTGGGGCCTCAATTTCTTAAACTATAAAAAGAATAATAATAGTATTAACTATAGGCAATGTAATTGAGTGAGCCTACATGGATATTCAATAATATGACAGTTACAAAATGCTTAAAAAGTAAGCAGCATATAGTAAGTGATCACTAAGTTATAATAATAAAGATGATCAGAATGAAGATAGGACACTAAGGTGCTGTTAGATCTCTGGACCCAGACCAATTCTATCTAGAAAGTTTGGTCAAGCAAGAGAAGATAATTCTGGCTGCCTTAATCAGAAAGAAGATTTATTAGAAGGATAAAGAATACTCACCGAATTGTTTAAAAGCTAGAGGAGTAGAATCTAGAGGGTAAACATCAAGAACAATTCGATCCGGGCTATGGCTGTCGATTGAATTCTGCCTCTCCTTCAAGCCACTCCTGTTTCAAGTTCCAGGTGGGAGTATTTTAGGTCATGTGACTGTTCCCTGACTTCTGGGTACAGGGATGAGAAGATCTTGCATTTTGAACTTCATTGTGTACTACTTACAATATCAGTGCCCCTCAAAGAAGAAAAGGTTGACTATTGAAAGCCATAAGGTTGCCAGATGATTACTATAATGGGAATCCTGAAAGAACCGCACATGTAATTGTGTACCATCTTTGAGGGATGTCAGGGGATAGAAATGGACATATGTACCATTATCCCAAAGGGGAAGAGAGTATTATCCAGAATATGTAGACCATAAAACTTGATACCGATTTTCACCAACGTTCTAATTATGTCACTTGGTTTCTGAATATTTAATAAAGAAAATAAGGAGTTAAGTGCCAGCATGGGCATATTAAATTTGAGGACTGGGGCTGTAGCTCAGTGGCAGAGTGCTTGTCTTGCACGTGTGAGGCACTAGGTTTGATCCTTACTTAGAGCCACATAAAAATAAGTAAAGGCATCCTATCCATCTACAACTACATTAAAAAAAAAAAAAAAAAAAGAGAGAGACCAAAAACAAACAAACAAAAAATTTGAGGGGCTGGGATTGTAGCTCAGTGGTAGAGCGCTTGCCTAGCACACATGAGGCACTGACTTCAATCCTAAGCACCACATAAAAACAAAGGTATTGTGTCCATCTAAAACTAGTAAAAACAAATTTGACAACATGATTATTTTTAAATCACATCTGTAGTCTGTCTCAACTGTCATTAACTAGTTAGATCTACTCTGTCTCTCATGTGGACTTCTGCAGACGTCCACTCTCTGATCTGTTAAAGTGTACCCTAACTTTGGCTGCCACAGAATTATACCAAAATATACACATTTGGCTGTGTCATTTCCTGGCTTAAAATTCTCCATCACCTGTGGGATAAAGGGCCTTTGCACGCCTTCCTTGCTAGATTGAGAACTTCAGGAGGGCCTGAACTGTGCTTGTGTTAGTGTATTCTAATACCTAGCGTGCAGCCAGTCACTTGTTAGGAATTCAGTAAGAACTGAGTTCAGTTAGGGGCATCTGGACTCATCTGTCTGCACTCCTGCTATGGCCTCCAGCCATGCTCAGCTGCCATGATGTTTGTGTGTGTGTGCTTTTGCTCAGTCTCCTCTGCCTGCTGTGCCCTTCCCTCTTGACTTGGCCAAGTCATACTTATTCTTTAAGTCAGCATAACTGTCATCTCAAACCTCCTTTGACATCTTTCTGTCCTAGGTTAGTTAATTATCTGTTTCTGTGATATTTAGTACATAATTTTCTAAATGCTACCATGTGTATATTATTATGGTCTCTATGAGTTTATCTTCTCACTAGACTGAGTTCTTTGAGGGCACATTTATGTCTAGTTTAATTCTGTATTTGACGCATGGAACACAGTGCCTGACACATAGCAGGGACCCAGGAAGATTCTGTTGAATTTAGGCAGGGTTATTAAATCAAGTTTCCCTTTTTGATGTGGTTTGCGTATGTACAGTACATTTTGGCTTTGGCAGAATATTTGATAGAGTGATATCTAAAGGAAGGATTCTGTGGTCTGTTTTCCTTTTTTTGGTATAGTCTATTTTAAACGGATGAATATTTTTGTTTAATGAAAGTAGGTTAAATGTTACATATGGAATGAATTCATTTTTAACAAAAAAAGACAACCGATTTTATATGCATAAAAGTTTGTTTTGACCATATGAACTATTAGCAGATTGCAAATTAAAATATTAATGTCTCATGTTCTATTACATTGGTGAAAATTATAAGGAAATGATGATTTACCTAGTGTTAGAATGCGGGAAATGGTCATACTCACTAACTGCTAGTAGAAGTGAAATTTGGAAAGAAATTGGGCATCGTGTATAAAAGTCTTAATATGTAGATCCCTTAACAAGGAATTTCAGTCTGGGTGTGGGAGCATACACGTAGATTCTCAACCACCAGGAGGCTGAGGCAGAAGGATCACTTGAGCCCAGGGGTTGGAGACCAGCCTGAGCAACATTTAGAGACCCTGTATCAAACAAAACAAAAACAAAGATAAGATATCATCATTCCTCACCTGTCAGTTTCTGTCAATTTTTGAAAAGTTTGACAACACACTCTTGATGTGGAAGCCGTGTGGGAAACAGGCATTTGTATATGGCAGTTGTGAATATAAAATGATGGATGATTCCTATGGAGAAGAATTTGGTCCAGGAATCCCACTTCCAGGAATCTATTTCAAAGATACCCTGGCAAAAATACAAAATATACATAAGACATTGTAGCACAATTTGTAATATTAATAGAATGGAAATAACACAATTGTCTATCATGTAGGGACATGAGTATGGGATACTTCTCCAAAATCAAGCATTTCAGCTTAAAAAATAGCAAGGAATATTAGGCTGTTTATTTGAGGAATATTAGGCTGTTTATTTTTTAACGTAGACATTTATTGCTGTAAATTCCTCTTACAAATGCTTTTCTGCATCCTGTAGGCTTGGTATGTTGTGTTTCCATTGTTTTTTGTCTCAAGATATTTTTAAAATTTCCCTTGTGATTTCTTCTCTGAACCATTTGTTATTCAGTAGCATGTTTAATTTCCACGTTTGTGAATTTTTCAAAATTCCTCCTGTTATTAATTTCTAGTTTCATGTAATTGAGGACAGAAACAACACTTGCTGTAATTTCTGTCTTAAGTTTGTGAAGACTTGTTTTGTGGGTTAACATGTAGTCTATCCTGGAGAATGTTCCATGTGTGACAGAGAATTTGTATACTTCTGCTTTCAGATGGAAAGTTCTGTATGTCTGTTAGGTCTATTTGATCTAAATTGTAGTTCAAGTGCAATATATCCTTATTAGTTTTCTGTCTGGTTGATTTATCCTTTGTTGAAAGTGGGGTATTAAAGTTCCCTACTATTATTGTATTGAAATCCATTTATTTCTTCATGCCCATTGGTATTTGCTTTATATCTTTAGGTTCTCTGATACACACACACTCATACATATATATGCAAATTTGTTTATAATTACTATGACCTCTTGATAGATTGACCCCTTAATCATTATAAGATTATAAATAATGATCTTCTTGGTCTCTTGGAAAATTTTGACTTGAATCATACTTATCTGATGTAAGTATGGCCACTGTGCTCTTTTTTGATTACCATTTATATGAAACATCCTTGTTCATCCTTTTACTTTTAGCCTATGTGTGTTCTTATATTTAAAGTGAGTCTCTTGTAAACAGTATCACTTTATATGTGTGTGTGTGTGTGTGTGTGTGTGTGTGTATGAAAGAGAGAGAGAGAGAGAGAGGCGGGGGAGAGACTGTTTTGTGTTGCTATAAAAATATATGAGACTGGGTGATTTATAAAGAACAAAGAATTATACAGTTCAGGAAACTGGGAAATTCAAGTTACTTCTGGTGAGGGTCTTCTTGCTGTGTTATCTCATCACAGGAAACTGAAGAGATCGGGGGGAGGTGACTGAACTCATCGTTTTATCAGAAGCCCACTCCTGTGGTAACTAACCCATCCCCAGGATAATTAACCCATTCCCACGATAATGGCTCCTATCTATTCATGAGGGTAGAGTTCCTAAATGCTGAGTCACATGAAAAAAATAGGACATCTAAGAAACGATTGATTCCAGATTTGGGGCAGGGCATTTATAAGAGGAGCCTGGGACTTGTGCTCTAAGCAAGACTACTTGGGTCATGTTAAAGGGACACAGGAGCCAATTTTAAGGAACTCCCATAGGCAAAAGCTAGGAAAACTTTAAACACATAAAATAGGTTAAAATCCATGTTTCTAATGTTTAAAAAACAAATCATTCTTCACCTATTATTCTAACTCAGTATTCTGACGGTTGGTGTAGAATCAGTTCTTTTTTTTTTTTCTTGTGGTTCTAAAGATTGAATCCAGAGGTGTTTTACTACTGGGCTACATCTTCAGTCATATATATATGTCTTTTAAATTAAATTTGTATTTTATTTTTTAAATTTTAAAGCAGGGTCTCTCACTGAGTTGCTTAGGCCCTCACTAAGTAGCTGAGGCCTCAAACTTGCCTTTGCTCCTGAGCTGGTGGAATTATAGGCGTGTACCATGGTGCTTGGCTCCAAGAATCAATTCTTTATCCTACCTTTCTTTTAGAGTATTTTATAATGGCCAAATAGTTGATGAGGAGAAGTTAATTTTTTTATTTTTTAATATATTTTTAAATTGTTGATGGACCTTTATTTTACCCATTTATTTATATGTGGTGCTGAGAATTGAACCCAGTGCCTCACTCTACCAATGAGCTACAACCCCAGCCCAGAAGTTTATTTATTTAGTAGAAGAATTCCAAAAAATAAATGTATAAAGTGCTAGAATTGGAAAAATAGTTTTCCAGATTCTAATGAAATTATCTATCAGTTTTAGACAGTAATCATGATTGCTTGCCAAAGCTGTTAGGTGAAAGGTGCAGCCATTTAAAATGATGAGATAGGCCTGGGGTTGTGGCTCAGTGGTGGTGCACTTGCCTAGCACGTGTGGGACCGTGGGTTCGATCCTCAGCACCACATAAAAATAAAATAAAGGTATTGGGTCCACCTACAACTAAAGAATATACTTTAAAAAAATGATGAGATAGCCCTTATTTTTACTGGCCCTGAAAAATGTTCATTAACATTTGGTGTATATCTTTTTATAAATATATATATACACATATACATATGTAATGCAACTATTGTGTGTGTTTATCTGTATAAATATGTAAATAAATTTTTGAAAGGATATACATCAAATTGTTAACAGTGGCTATATTTGGTTAGTGGAGTTATGGTTAGTGTTGTTTCTGTGACTATTTTGTTTTCTGTATTTCTGATATTTTCTACAGTGAATAATGGATTATTCGTATATTTAAAAAATTTTTAAATGAAATAAAGTCTGAAAGGGTAATGCAAAATTTAATTTGTTCTACAATGAACAAAGCATGAACGTAATTTCAAAAAGTTGATTTGAAATAAATAATATGGTATGTGAAGTCCTGAATTTAAGTTAATAAGCCAGTTATTTTTCAAAAGTCTGTCTCAAAAATAGAGCACAAGTTGGAGTGGGCTTGAAAAAGTTGATCTTTAGAAACCCCAAAGACTTTGATTGACTTATTGAGGCCAACTGGGTAAGTTAGCAATTGAGATTATCTAGTGCTGGATGGGGTGTTATGCCAAAAAGTACTGTGTCCTTAGTCAGAGTTATTGCTGGTACTCTGCGTGGACTCGAACCCATCTGAAAAGGCTGTTTGTTTAGCTCTTCCCTGCGAGTGGGACAGATGAAGTGGAACATTGCACAAGGCCAGCATGGTCAGAGGCTATGTGATGTGGAGATGGCCAGCGTGGGCAGAAGGAACCCACAGGAAATGTGAAGGCAGGCTGCAGATACCTGAAAGGGTGTTGTGGGGAGGAGAAGCGGTTTTCATTTAAGTCAACAAAGGGAGGAACTTTCTATTCTCATTATCCCTCAGGGAACTGGGTCTCTTTACAGAGTGACAGAAACTGGGGACGAGCTGACAAGCATCTCAGACTCAGTTAAACTTTTGAGAGGAGAATGGAGTAGCATGAGCTCAAGCTCTTTCTACCTGTGAGACTGTAAATGGACAAAAAGAAAAATATGGGTGCTTGTATATAAGAAATAGAGACTAGATTAAGGTTGAATCACAAGTTTTTGCCTGTCATTTTCACTTTTATGATATTCTTAGTGTTCGAGGTTTACCTCATTAAGTTTTATTTTGACTGGGCGCAGTGGTGCACGCCTGTCATCCTGTACTCAGGAGGCCAAGGCAGTAGGGTTGCAAGTTTGAGGCCAGCCTGGACAACTTAGTGAGATCCCGTCTCAGGGGGGAAAAAAAGGGTTTGATCCCGAGTACCGCCAAAAACAAAAATATTTTATTTTGTATTGGAAAGTGGACTTGGGGCTTTGGTTTCTTTCTGTCTTAACCAGAGGGCACCGAACTAGGGGACTGTCTAAATGCAGCAAACCAGATGCTATCTGAGTGTTCAGGGAAATGGTGGACAAGTCAACTACAAAACTAAGTAATACCTGATGGTTAAGAGCACAGTCTATTCCTTAGTGTCTTTACCTGTAAGATGGCAGGTAAGGCTTGTCCAGAGCTTGGGAGCATGACCCTCATTATTCATTTCTCCTGTATATTTCTTGAGGTCACCTACTTATTCAATAAATCATTGGTGAATGAATAAATGAATTAAATTACAAAAGTCCTTTACCTAATGTTGGATACAGTGATCTGAGCTAATTAAACATAGAAGCGACACTGGATTTGACACTAAATTCAGTTCATTTCACTGTACATTCCAGTCTGCTTTCTGTGTTCTGCCTGCTTTAATCATCTCCTTCATGAGAAATAGGATTCTTGAATTAGGATTAATTTTGTGGAACTTGTTTTATGAAATGACTTACCTTTTTTAATGAATGGGTTTTGATGATCCGAGAATACTTAGATGTGATAACTTGAGTCATTTTTGTTCTGGGCCTCTGAGAATATAAAATTTATGCTCCAAATATTTTTGGTTGAAACTGCTAGTTTTTTTTAAAGTTACAGAAAACTATGATTGTGTTCCCTCTCAGATACCAAATTCTTTCTTTGCATTATTTTCTAGATAATGAAGATCTAGAAAACACCAAGGCCACCTCTGATTCAGCACCCCATCCCTCGCCCCACAGGTAGGGACAAGCAACTATATTGGATAAAGGGCATTCAGAAGTTTTGTTTTCTGAGAATAAAAATGATTGGTGAAAAGAAGCAGACAGCAGCTTAAGGGGTATGACAAGATGAAGTAATTAATCAAACCTTAAATCTGGGAACAATGTCAGATCTATTTCAAGTTGTAAATTTTTCTTTTACTCTCATAGAATAAAACTGTAACTAATTGTCTAGCGTCATGTTGTTAATCTGCTCCTGAAGACCTTATTCAAGTGTTAAAACATTTGATATAGACTCCAGGTGGACTTGCAAGAGAATGTATGTTTGTTTTTTTGACCTAAAATATGTGTGTATACACATACAAAACAATTGAAGGCAGTTTTTGTCATGTAATTTTCAAATTAAACCATTATGATAACCTCTGGGTTACTGTAGATTATAATTTCCTTCTCTGTCCATCGCATTTGCCCACCATCACTGATATCAGAGTGTACAGCAGAAAGGAAGAGTTGTTCTGAGATCTAGAATGAGAGCAAACCAAACATGAATGGAGTAATTAGTGACCGTAGTTCCGAGAAACCAGAGCTAGTCGGTATTGTAGTCCAACAGATCGGTTTATAGTATGTTATTTAGAATCTGTGGTGTCCATGCCCCACACAAAAGCTATTTTTAAAATCTCTTACTTTTTGAGTTCTATTTAGAAATTTTTTCTTTTTTTGTATATGAAACAGTTTGGTTAATATTATAATGTCAATAATACTACTCATGCTTTATTGAATGTTTATCTGTAACAATGATAATAGTAATGATAATATCAAAATATCAACTATTCCTATTTGCTAAATACTATAGCAGGTGTTAAGTGTATTATCTCATTTAATCTTCATAGCAACCCTAATGAAATAAATAACCTCCTTTTTTTTAAGATGAAGAAGTGGATCCAGTGAGTTCAATAATTTGCCCAGGTTTCCATAGCTATAGCTTATCCTCATACCAGGAATAGAGGGGTTTGAATTCTGTGCTTAGAGCTGCTAAGTTATTGTATATAATAACTTCTTCAAGGCTTTGGTTACATGAGACAGTTTACATTCTCTTGGAGTCTCCTGAGGGCTCCTTTCTGTCTTCCTGCCTCTGTCCCTTTTTTGCATATGTTGATTTGAAGGCTCTTTGGAAGATGAATTTTGGCACAGAATGGTTTTATTCTCCTAAAAATAAATATTTTTTGAGGTAAAAACAGAACATTCTTAGACAAAAGGAAATTTAATTTTTAAAATCTTGGGAGTGAAAAAAAAAAATCCAGCAGGTCTGATGCCGGAAGCTTAGTGCTTGTATTTTGTGTCTACAGGAAATGGAAACAACACAACTCTCTGTCTTTTCTAGTGAGGCTGGCCAGGCTCTCCCCACCCTTTGGGCTGTCCTCCCTGTTCCAGTTCAGCACAAACCAAAAAGCTTAAATTAACTTGGAGATTTTTCCTGTACGTGACTTAACACCAACATCAAGTGATTTGCAGTTTCTCTTTCCCAAAATACTCTTCAGTAATCCTCCAGAACATAAAATGCTAATGTGAACATAAATTTATGTGACTTGCATGTTTTAAAAAAATTTATAAGTAGAACCATAGGTTCAAAATAACATGCACAGGACTAGTGTTGTAGCTCAGTGGTAAAGCACTTGCCTATCACGTGTGAGGCACTGGGTTTGATCCTCAGCACCACATAAATATAAACAAATGAAATAAAGGCATTGTGCCCATCTACAACTAAAAAAAATATTAAAAATAACATGCACAAAGACTTGGTTTTATTTTATTTTAATTTTGTGATCCTGGGGATTGAAAACAGGGTTTTTTTGCACATGCTAGGCAAGTCCTTTACCACTGAGCAATACTCCTAGCCTGAGACTCAATTTTAGATGCCACAGTAAGATCAGGGAAATGATTCAGATTGCCTCTTGTAGTCCCTCCTTCTCAATATTGTAAATTGTAGTCTGATCCAGAATTCCTCTTTTGTTCCCAAGTAAAAATTAGCATATTCTCTTGTTTTTCTTTTTTCCTTTTTTTTTTTTGCTACTGGGGATTGAACCCAGGGGTGCTCCACCACTGAGCTGCATCCCCAGCCTTTTTTAATGTTTTATGTAGATACAGGGTCTCACTGAGTTGCATAGGGCCTCACTCTGTTGCTGAGGCTGGCTTTGAACTCATGATCCTCCTGTCTCAGCCTCCCCAACCACTGTGATTACAGGTGTGTGCCATCATACCTGGCTAGCATATTCATTTATTAATTCAACAAATATTTTGGGATATCTACTGTTTATTCATTCACTAAATATTTGTTGATGTCCTTCAGTTGATGAATGGATAAAGAAACTGTGGCATATATATACAATGGAATATTACTCAGCTATAAAGAATAATAAAATTATGGCATTTGCAGGCAAATGGATGAAATTGGAGAATATCATAAGTGAGATAAGCCAATCTCAAAAAACCAAAGGACGAATGATCTCGCTGATAAGTGGATGATGACACATAATAGAGGGTGGGGGAGCAAGAATGGAGGAAGGAAGGACTGTATTGAGGGAAAAGAGGGGTGGGAAGAGTGGGGGGAATGAAAAAATAACAGAATGAATCAAACATCATTACCCTATGTAAATGTATGATTATGCAAATGGTATGCTGTTACTCCATGTACAAACAGAAACAACATGTATCCCATTTGTTTACAATAAAAATAAATTAAAAAAAATAAAAAAGTAAAAAAAAAATTTGTTGAGGACCTACTACATACCTGGTACTGAATATACTGCAAATGGATAAAGCAGTCCAAGTCTCTGCTCTCACAGATCTTGCAATCTAGTGGGAGAGGCAGATGAAAACAAGTGTATAGCATGCTTCATAGAATCTGAGTTGTCATCTCACCTGTAAGATGTGCTGTTATCTTAGGTACCACCAAGAGAGTCTAATAGGGGACACCAAAAGCCTGTGTCTTCAATGAAAAGATAGAGACACGGAAAAGGGCAGCAAGAAAGTGTGGATGTCTCAACTTGGCACTGTTTAAGGGGAGGAAGAAATACCTTGAGAATATGAACCACAAATTGTAGTCATCAGTTTGCTGTCTAATTCGCTCTGCTGGTGTGGTATAAATAAAACCCTTAAACAGAGAACTTAATTTCAGGGTGTCTCAGGCTGGTAGGGTTCCTGAACACTGGCAGAAGCATATGCAGATCTCCTAGGGGAGGACCCAGTGTCAGTACAGACCCATGCCACTTTTAAGACATCTTTTTTTTTTTTTTTTTTTTTTTTTTTGTTCCAGGGATTGAACTCAGGGGTCCTCGACCACTGAATCACATCCCCAGCCCTATTTTATATTTTATTTAGAGACAGCGTCTCACTGAGTTGCTTAGTGCCTCGCTGTTGCTGAAGCTGGCTTTGGACTTAGCCTCCCAAACTACTGGAATTACAGGTGTGTGACACCATATCCAGGTGACGTCACCAGTTTTTTTTTTTTTAATATTTTTTATACCTTTATTTTATTTTTATGTGATGCTGAGGATCGAACCCAGGGCCTCAAGCATGCTAGGCGAGTGCTCTGCCACTGAGCCACAACCCCAGCCCATCAGTTTTTAAGAGATCCTATATTTCAGTTCTGTTAAAACCTAAAAACTAATGTGCACTTGGAATCAACAAAATTTGTTGCATAGTATGTCAGGCAGTAATAATTGAAGAGAAATGAATCAGGGTAAGGGTATGAAGAGTGACAGGTCAGGGGAGGAAAAGCCATTTTACACACGAACATCTAGGGAACCCCGTGGAAGGTAATAGTGAAAAAGAAAAAGCTGAAGAAAGAAGGAAGCTGAAGAAAGAAGAAAGCCATAAATGGGCTGGAAGAAGACTATTGGAGACAGAGAGTATGGGTGCAGAGACTGAGTGAGAGAGCGTTGGATGTGATTGAGGACATTCAGAGATTCAGGAGGCCATTATGGCTAGAGTGACCTGGCAAAGTAGGGATTCAAGGAGATGAGGAGAGAGTGCACAGGGCGGGCCTGGTTTTACATGCTGTGCATTCAGAGAGCGAGGCCCAGGCCCTGACATTAGGCTTGCCTTCTAGAAGAGGGGACAGAATAAACAGTGTTGAGAACAGAAACAGACTAAAATTTTTCTGGGTTTAATTAAAAGTATTTTAAAAAGTATTAAAATAGGCTCACAGACCAATTTATAGCTTACACTGGATTACCCAAGGAAGCCTGATTCTTTTGATTGCTTTGATGTAGGTGGAATGACTTGGATATTCCAAAAGATGGTTCTGTTTATCAGAAGAAGAAAGAATTTATAAACCAAGAATGATTTTTCTTGTTTACGTTAACAAAGGAGAAAAAAAGAAATAGAGAAATGTTGCCCTAAAATAAGGCATCAAATGCTTACACTTTTAAAAATTATTGAGGACCACAAAGAACTTCTTTTATGTGAGTTTTATCTATCAATATTTACTGTATTAGAAATTAAAATGGAAAAATTAGAAAATAATTATTCATTCACTTAAAAACAACGAAGTCACTACGTATTAGTATAATTAACATGTTTTAAAAGAAAAGCAACTAATTTCCAAAGTAAAAGTAAAGAAGTGAGAAGAGAGACATTTGCAAATCTCTTTAATGCCTGGCTTTAATAAAAGCCAATTAGATTCTCATCTCTGCTTCTGGATTCCTTCTCTTGTAATATCCTATGTCAGATAGTCTCTGGAAAATTCCACTACTCATTCTTGACAATAAGAATTAAAAGGAAATACTATTTTATTCTTAGTATGAAAGTACAGATTTTAGTTGTATTTGACTTTACAGATTCTCTGAAGGGTCCTAAGGACTGCAGGGAACTCCAGATCATTCTTTGTAACTGTTGCTCTAAAAATCCATGTCACTTTATTGGTAACGGATTTCCAAAAGACCTGGGGTTTTGTACTCCAGCCCTGCTACTTAACTCATTTTCTAGTCTCTCTGAACCAGGGAGATGGAGGAACATATAAATCATTCCCTTGCCTCTTCAAAATCAGCTATTCACATAGCTGTGTTTTAAGTCATTAGGATAGTTGGTTATTGAGCTTAAAAGGAAAGAAAGTAGACTAGGGATGTGGCTCAGTGGTAGAGCGGTTGCCTGGTATGCATGAGGCCCTGGGTTTGATACCCAGGAAAAAAAATAAATAAATAAAAATAAAAGGAAAGAGTGAACTGGGATACCCTGGGTGTGAAATGGAGCTGCTGAAAGACTTTGCCCCTGGGGTACCTGTGGACAGGGACGGCCTTGCACCTCATCTGGAACCACCTTTCATCAGTCTCTGACTGAGGCAGGCCTCCCCCACTTGCTTCCTTCTGGTGACCATTTAGAACCAAACTGGGAGTCTAACTTCTGTTGAAATCGCGAGGAGTACGTCCCAGAGTGAGGAATACAGTCAGACTCATAAAAGCAGAGAGTGGATGGTGGTTATGCACTGGTGGGGCACAGGATAGAATGGGGACAGGCTGGTCCATACAAGGCTTCAGTTAGATGGGGAGAATAACTTCTGCAGATTTTTGCATGGCATGGTGACTGGTTAATAGTAATTTTTCATACTTAAAAATTGCTAACGTAGATTTTAAGTGTTCTCACAAAATAATTATTTGAGGTGATGGGTATGTTAATTAGCCTCATTTCATTCCATAATGTTTATGTTTATATATTTACATATATTTTATATATTTATATATATTCATATATGTCATATTTTACACATAAATTTGTCAATTAAAACAAAGAAATTACAACAACAAAGAAAATCAGACTGGGAATTTATGTCAGATGACTGCTGTTTTCTTTGGTTCTTAGAGCCTGGCTTTGTCTGTCCATGTGCCCACGCATGGTCAGTGCTTTGCTGTGGGCCAGTTCAGCCCTTGGCAGCTGGGAGCTGAAGTGACAGTGAACCTACATACTGAAGGTGGAGAGTGGGGTTGGGGTGGGGTGTCCTTTGAATGCTGTTTTTTTCCAGAGTTCTCTAAGACTGTTGTGCCTTTTTGAAGAGCCCTTGAATTGACATGCTCTCTTCTTCTGAGAGGCCACAGATGGTACCTCCAGTGAGTAAGGATGCCACAGAAGATCTGCAGGAAGCAACCAATCCCGCAGAGGCTCCAGCTTTGGTGGAACAGCATTTGCTGCCTGCAGACCAGACCCAAGTCCGCAACGAGGTGGGGAGCATATTCTGGCTCTCTCTCATGAAGAAGAGTTTGTGGCACCAAAATTTAGATACATAACAGATGGGTTGGGTTTAGAAACCATAGTGTTCTTGCTCCCGTAATTCTCTGTTCCCTTTATAGCAGCTCACTTTTAATTATTTTGAGAATGATTATCTCTATCTGTTGTATCTATTATATTAGCACCCAGTAGGTACCTTTTCAAAAAATGAAGTGTTAGAAGGAATGTTCGGTGTTCAGTGTTCTCTAAAATCCTCTTGATGTGAGGAGCCTTAGCATTGGACTATTTTAGTCTCACTTTTCTTACGGAAGTTCTACTCAGTATTTATGGTAAAGATTTTATAGAAGTGGTGTTGATAAGTAGTGGTTCTCTTGCCATAGATGTATGGAAGATAGATATTGTATTATTATTAGCACAGGTATTGTAACAACAATCACTATTTAATAAATACAACAAGCATTATAATAAAATCTGTGTAATGCTTTATAGTTTGTAAACGTTTTTATTTACAATACTTCATTTACTCTGAGAGCAGCCTTGTAAGATGGATACCATTGTGACCCCATTTACCAAATGAGGAAATTGAGGCTAAGGCTATGCAGCTAAACTAATTACAAATGAAATCTGTTGTTGAGCCTTTTGGAAAAAGAAGGATTCCTTTAGCACACTAGTCAAAGTCTGATTCACTTCATTTAGCAGTAGAGATAATAACTGGAGTGCTTGCTCTCCCAAAACATACTGAGAACCCAGCCTGAGTGCATTATAAACTTGATTTATTTGTTTCTCACAAATACAATTCCAGCCTCCTAACTGGATTGCTGACTCCCTGATGCACGTTCCCCAGTGGGCAGTAGGTGTAGATTTCTTGTTGAAGTGTCTACCAACTGGAGAAGGAAATAAGGCATAATACCGTGAAACAAGGAACACAATCTGAATGATTTGAAGGGAAACCCAGCATAGAGAGACTGTAGGCTCCTGTATGGGTTAGTGAGGGCTTTGAGTATCAAATGCCATTTGTATTCTTCCATGCATGTCAGGTATTTGGCAGCAAGTGCACTGCTCAAATGCAAATTCTGAGGCTGCTCTGAGATGAAATTGTTTATAGAACATAGAGATGTAGAGGGTGAGAGAACATGTAGCCCGAGGTGTAGATGAGGGAGAGGGAGGGAAGAAGAAAAGAGAGGAAGAGTGAAAATGGGAGGGAGGGAGGGAGGGAGGAAGGGAGGGCAGACTGAGAAAGCAGTTTCTCTATGCGGTGTTTGTTGAACTGGCTGATAGTGATATAGAGGTAACCCTTAAGTGGGAAGTAGCCTCAGTGTAGAAGTAAATCATGTAGCAGGAGGCTGTGTGGCAGAGTGGAAGTTGAGCTAAACAGTGGAAAACTGGCATGAGAGAAGCCACAGACCATGCTGTGCAGGCTGAGGTGAGATCAGGCATGGCCCAGAACATGGGATGCAAAAGCCAGGACCCAACTGAGAGAATGTGTGTGGGGAAGGACTGTGTAAAGGGTATGGAGCAGAAAACTTTTCCAAAGTTGCAAAAGGTAGGAAAGAACAAGAAAGAATCTTTAAACCAGGGAGCATTAAAAAGATATATAGAATTTATTCTGGTGTGTTGGCTATCCCAGCTACTTGGGAGGCTGGGGCAGGAGAATGGCAAGCTCGGGGTTAGTCTGGGCAATCTTGCAAGACCTTGTATCAAAGTAAACATAAACATAAACATAAAAAGGAGTGGGGATGTAGCTCAGTGGTAGAGCACTTGCTTAGCGTGTGTGATGCCTGGGTTCAATTACTCAGACTTAAAAGAAAGAAAAAGAATTTGTTAGCAGTGTACTTGGAAGAAAAGGAATGTTGAATAGCATATTGAGCTTTGAGTTGGGGTTGTGGAAGAAATAGGGGAGGGGTGGGCTAACCTTCATTTGTAAAGAGATTAATTGGAATCTGCCACTCCAGTGTGTCCTTTAACCAGAGTTCTGATGTGCAGATGGCCAAGTACCAAGTTCCACAAAGGTCTGGAGACATCGTTATGATCCAGTCTGAGCATACGGGAGCTATCGATATTCTTTCAGCTGATTTGGAATCTGCAGATCTTCTGGGGGACCACAGGAAAGGTGAGATCTCTGGAAGTATAGAAAATATATATTTTTAAAAATTTCCAATAGATATGTAAAGAAAGGCAGGCAGATGGAAGGAAAGAAAATGACCTGTGAAAGGAAGTAAAGAAGCCAGTAGCAAGAATGTCTTTGTGTCAGCCTCCCTAAGCAAAGTGCTGGGTGTGGGAGCATTTCCTCAGTTTTCCAGTAGCAAGCTTCCTGTCCTTTCAGTTTCTCCACCTCTGATGGCTCCTCCATGCATCTGGACCTTTGCCAAGGTGAAGGAATTCAAAAGCAAGCTGGGCAAAGAGAAGAACAGCCGTCTGGTGGTGAAGCGGGGTGAGGTGGTGACCATCCGGGTACCCACCCATCCAGAGGGGAAGCGTGTCTGCTGGGAGTTTGCAACTGATGACTATGACATTGGCTTTGGAGTGTATTTTGACTGGACCCCTGTAACCAGCACTGACATAACTGTGCAGGTCAGTGATTCCAGTGAGGATGAGGATGAAGAAGAGGAAGAGGAGGAAGAGATTGAAGGTAAATTTAACATGATTTGCAGTTTTCATTTCTGCCTCAGCCTAACTTGTAGTGACTGCTTCTTGGGTTGTAGCAGTCCTCCTCAGAATGCAGGTGAGGAGGGATCCAGCAGCACTGTGGGCATGGGATCCAGCGTTGCAAGTAAAGTCGAGAGGTGCAGGCCAAAGTCAGACACTCAGAGAACATTCCAGTGGGGTTGTTATTGATGCCTTAGTTGAAAGTTTTATTTCCTTTTAATCAGTACCTAGTTATTTCCCCAACTTTTTTCTGGGGGTGGCGATAGGGTAGGAGCAGAGAAAGAGAAGTCACTGCTACCATATGTTAGGGCTGGGTTTTCCACATTACATAGAAGCCTGAAATTATGTTACATTTCTCTCTTATGTTAGGGCTATTTATTCTTAACATGGAGCCAAACTGAGTGATTGCAATTTGTTAAATGTACCCCTTTTTTCTCCCATGCAAACTGTCTTAGCCATCTGACCCCTGGTTCTTCTTCACTTCATCACCAGAGCATTTTGAAAGTAGTCCCTTAGCTGGTGTGGTAGTGCACACCTGTAATCCCAGCTACTCACAGAGCTAAGGCAGGAAGATCATAAGTTCAAGATCAGCTTGGGCAACTTAGTGAGACCATGTCTCAAAATAAAAAATAAAAAGGGCTGGGTGTGTAGCTCAGTGGAAGAGTGCCCTTGGGTTCAATCCCCAGTACCATCTATGGGAAGCGGGTAAAAAAAAACAGTCTCTGCTCCATTCCAGCTGTTATTTGTAGTGTCTGCTCAGGATGGCCCTGAGACATTTTGAGGAGGGAGGTAATCTAAGAGTATGTTCTAAGCTTTAGTTATTTTTCTTAGTTTTTTAAATGTAATCTTAAAATCAGTTCCTTAACTTGCTTTTTCAAGTCTTCAAGGAAATCTACAGGTGTTTAGAGAAGGGGAGAACCTTATATCTTATTTGCCACATTTTAGGAAACCAAGTGGAAGTTTTAGGGTCACTCTGTACAACATGTTTATCCACATTTCCTACTTCTGTTGGCTAGTTCTTTCACCTGCTGAATGAAAGAATTCCGAGATTTTCCCATCTAATGTCTCTTTCTACCCCTCAGAAATACCCAGACATGTTTGGAGCTTTTTAGGCTAACTCACTGTTTCTCAGTGGCATTTGGGATGGGGCACTACTTTGTTGCAGAGGTATCCTGAATTTAGCACTCCTGGACCCTGGAGCACTAAATGCCAGTGTCACTCAGTAGTCACTGTTATGACCAAAAAAAAAAAAAAAAAAAACATCACCAGACCTTTTTCAGATGACTACAGTAGAATGCCAGTAGCACCTCCCCTTCTCCATTGCTGAAGTCATGGGGTCACCTAGCTCATCTTCCCACCGTCAGTAGCCTGTGTTCAGTCTCTGAACTCATATCCAAACACTGCCATTTTGCTTCTGCAGAACCCGTCCCAGTAGGAGATGTGGAGAGAGGCTCCAGGAGCTCCCTACGGGGTCGCTATGGGGAAGTCATGCCTGTGTACCGGCGGGACAGCCACCGAGATGTGCAGGCTGGCAGCCATGACTACCCTGGTGAGGGTATCTACCTGCTCAAGTTTGACAACTCCTACTCTCTGCTACGCAACAAGACCCTCTACTTCCACATCTACTACACTAGCTGAAGGACTGCTGGGACAGCGGGCAGGCTGTATTTGCTGGCTGACGCAGGCTGCCAGCTGGAGCCTCTTGTTTTAGACAGACAAGAGCTGAAAGTTCCATGGGAGGCTTCTGAGCCTCACGTCCTGCCTGGCATGCCTGATTGTTTAACCCGCGTAGCTTTTTCCCCTTCTTGGCTTCTGCAGGTGGTGGTGTAGTCCCCTGTTCTGTGGTCCCTGACTCATGCTCTTGTTGCTTCAGACTCCAGCAAACTCCCTCTTTGAAGGCACTTATCAGGCAAAAGCCTAAAAGGAAGTAGGATGTTGTCTTTTAAAAATAGATTTGTGTTGGTACAAGGTTCATCAGTCAGGTTGCTGCTTGCTCCTCTCTAGAGCCTGTAATGCCAATGTGTTCAGTGGCACCCACCCTCTTTACTTTTGAAGGTGCCAGAAGAGGGAAAAGCACATTGCCTGTGAAGGAGCCCAATGTCTTGGACAGAGAAAGCTCTGTCCAGCCTCTCACCACTGCCATATTCCTGCCTGCTGGGTATTCTTGGTCTCTAGCACAGGCTGAGACCTCACTGCCTTGGAGGGGTACTATTATTTCTGATGGTTAGACTCCTCCTTTTTTCTCTTTTCCTAAGTCTGTGTTTTTGCCATATAGCAAGAACTTTGATGCAATCTAGTGATGGATCAGTGTAACCTAAGATCTTCTGGGAGGAAAAACGGGCTCTATCACTTCCTGTTCCAAGAGCTAGTTTCCCTTACCAAGGGCACTGGCAGTTGATGCAGAAAGAGTGGAAATTAGGTACTGAATTGATCTTAGAATGCACCTTTGAAATTCTAGTGTTACTCAATTTTTAAAAAAAATTTAATCCAAGAAAGAGGGGTATCATCAGAGAGAGGTTTATAAAAAAGAAAAAAGGAAAAACACTCCAGATTCCCCCACCACTTTTTTTTTTTTTTTTTTTTTTAAATAAATTTTGGTTTGGAACCAAATACAGTGAAACCCAATCAGGTTTCCAAAGTTTCTGGATTTAGGTTTTTTGTATTGAGGGCTAAAAGCTTTTGGTGTTCGAAGTCCCTTAGGAAAGGGATGCTGCTGATTGTACGTGTTCTTTACCTGACCAAAGCTTGCATTTCCCTGGTGACAGCCTTCTTCGCTCTGTCTACCTGAGGCCTATGAGTGCCACAGAGTGCGGATGTGCTGCAGCAGGTAGCCCCCAGGTGCCAGGGCCTCTGGGGAAGGAGAGCCGGGTGAGGCCTGGACTCCAGCAGTCATCTGTTCCTCCTTGTTTCTTGTTCCTGTGTTAAGTCTTTGAATTTTGGATAATCAGATTTATTTATTTATTTATTTTTTTAGCACATTTCATTTTTGCCTTTGAAACAGTTTCATCTGTTTCTCAGAAGGCTTCCCATCTGCTCTGAGCCACTGAGGCCACCTCTTCTATAGAGTTGAAGATGATTGTAGGAGAATTTGGGAAGTGACTATGTTCATTCCTACAGCTCAGTCCTGGGATGCTCTGGGAGGAGTCTGCTCCTTCAGGATGGATGACTTTAGCCTGCCCCATGTGTAGGTGCAGACCAGCACTCCCATCAGGAATTGTAAGTGGCGAGAGAGCCTACTCATTCTCTGGGAATTGAGTGCAGAGGAATTGACTAGCAATCAGTGACTAGCCAATCACTGTGATTCCAGGATTTCAAAGTCCCTTGCCTCCTCTGACACCTTTTCATGATGTTTTCTTTGGCTCATTCCTTTGTTGGGTGGGTGACTCACACCAAGCCTCTCCTCCCTATAGGAGTGACCACTTGAACAGCAAGACTCCTCCCAATAGGTAACAGCATCGATGTCAGGAACAAAGGGCCATGCAACCTGCGTGGGTCCTAAGCCTCTGTTCCCCTGGGAGCAAAGCCCAAAGTAGGATAGGGTGTTGTGGATTACCATGGCATTCCCATTCTCTGAGCGGCACCATACCTCCGTTCATGTTATCATTGCAAATGTGTTTTGTAGAGGATCACACTGGCCAAAATTTATATACCTTGCAAGAAATTATTTTAGTGATTGTTTGGGCAGTGAAAAGCAAACATGTCATGGGTACTCTTTCACCATGGAAGTTGAATCATGCCTTAGCTAATCAAATACAGTCTTTGTAAAATAATTTTCTACTGAGCTATTTTCCAGTCATTGAAAGCCTTGCTTATTTTTCCTGTTTATTATCAGCTTCCGACTATCTCAAAATGGAGCTGTCGGCCACCAGTAGCAAGCTCCCACAGAAAACACACATCATTTATTTTTTATTTTTGTCATGAGATTCTCTTTGCTTATTTTTCTTTGGAATCCTGGTTCTGTTGTATCAGGGAACCCTGAGAGACTTGTTCTCATCACCTCTATGTGCCTGCTATTGTATGGTCACTTTTGAAGTCCTGGGCATTGTTATATTTAGTTCCTTACTGTTTTTTCCTCAACAAGGTTTCTTGGTTTCATTAGCACAAAATAGCTAAAAGGAGATACTTTCACAGTCTAATACATTCACTCTTCTCATATTAAATTTCTGAAGTAACTGAACTTTTGAGACAAATTACCAGCACTGAAGCACAGGTAATTACTGAGAACTCATGGCTCAGCAAATTCTAAAAGGTGGTGACTTCCTAGGCCTTCCTTGTCCAAGTTTGCAGAACTAAACAGTGAGATGAAAATCCCTTGCTCTCACTCTCACTCTGTTCTCCAGAGCACAAGTAAAATATTAATGGTTAGAAAGAAAGTATGTAGGGCGGAGATTGGAATTCTCCACAGAGTAGTTAAGTTCTTAAATTTCTTCAGTCTGTGTAGTTTTCCTACTTTGTTGATAGGTGGGACTTTGGGAAGATATATTTAAAGTTATTTTTTCCAACATTTACTATGAAAACTTTCAACAAACAGAAAAAGTAAGTATAAACACACACATCCCATGTAGACTTTAAAATCATAAAATGCTAATTTTTAAATAAAGATGATTCTAACTTTCTGTTCTTTTGACAAGTGTCCAGTTAGAGAATGTTCTCTGTACAGACAGCACCAGCTGTCCTGTGTCAGGAGTGCCCCTGGTTTTTAGCAGACCTGTTTCATTCAACATGGGTTACCTAGATGTGGCCTTCACAAAAATGGTTCTTCTTCATCTTTCAAAACTCTTTCTACCTTCAGGCTATGATTTCTGCTTCTTTCCCTCTAACTGGCATTTCAGTGAGGGTAATTGTGAGGCTGCCCTGGAAAGACTTGATTCTAATCTCTGTTGCTTTATGACACACCCTCAGGACTCTGAAATTCCCAAACTCAATCCTCCTTTACCACAGAAGTAGGGAGCAACTTGAAATTAGACTATGCTTATTTGTTTTTTTAATTAATTGATTTATGTACTTTAAAAAATATTTTAATCTGTTATTTAGGAAAGCAAAATGGACTTTTAAAAAAGTATATATTATTTCATTTTAGTAGGGACATGGAAGAGCTAAATTGATAAGCTTGCTGTCTTTTATTAATCAATAGGATTAGATACTGTGAAATTTACAATATATAAGTTTTGTATTTGAGGTGCCCCACCTAGTCCATCTTTGAGAGAATTAGGTGAAACCCAAACCCTAAAGTTTGTAGTTTTACATTTATTTTTAAAGACCACTTCTCTGCAAAAAGTTGCCTTTAACCTCAAAGCCTGTGGTTTTAAGGCCTGGAGCTGAGGGACTCCGGATTCACTAAAGGACTAGTTCTAGTGGAGGGTGGGAGCGGGCGAACTTTGGTGCTGCCTTTTAAATTCACAAGGAGTGGAAATAGGATCAGACCGCAGGGAGAGCAAAGCTGTGGAATACATCCTGGGGGCTTGCTCCTATCCTGATTTCATTTAATGTTTGAGTCTACATTTCATTCTCTAAGCCAGGAGCTTTCCTGGTTTCCATGTGCTTGCGGGGGAATTCCCAAGCCCATTTTGCTCTCTTTTCCAGTAGGACAAACTGGTAGGTCTCCTCTGCTAAGTGTAATCCTGACATGAGGATTGCTTTCATCTCTCTGTTCTCTGGGATTTAAAAGTGTTTTGTGCCATGCAAAAAAACAGTGGCATTAGAGAGAGGCTGAGAGGAGTCAGTTCCAGATGTGGTACTATCACCACAGTGGCCTTAATATGGCCAAGAAGAGGGTGAGAGAGGTTCATTTTGATCAACTTCACAGATGAGCCTAAAACTATAGGAGCGGGGCTGGGTAACACACAGTCCCCATAGGTTGACTGCACGGGCATCGTTAACCTGTGTGGGATGTCAGACACGGCACTGAGCGCAGCAGACCACTCACCTTCCTCCCTGACTAGACCTTCTACTTGAGAGTTCTTCCTGGGGCCAAGAGATCCACAGCAACCTCTTTAACTAGCTCCTTTCCACATGGCCCAAAGTGAAGAATACCTAGAAACCAAAATCTGCTGGAACAGGGAAGCATCCCACCCCTGCAGAGCAAAGGTGGCTGAAGACAGAGTGAGCCTGTCTGGTGGAAGGAAGGAAGGTAAATCCACTACTGTTGGAAGAGGTAGGCTTGGGAGGGCTGGGGTCGTGGCTCAGTGGCAGAGCGCTTGCCTAGCATGTGTGAGGCACTGGGTTTGATTCTCAGCACCACATAAAAATAAATGAATAAAATAAAGGTCTATCAACATGTGAAAAATACTAAAAAAAAAAAGTGGGGGGCGGTAAGCTTGTGAAGCCTGGTTGACAGAGCACAAGTCCTCGTATTCATTGTGATTGTGCTCAGGGTGCCTCCACATGTGCCCCTTTGGGAATGAGCATTGAGAATCAGTCACAAGCTACCATTACGACCGTGGTGCACGCCTGTAATCCCAAGAGGATTGCAAATTTGAGACCAACCTCAGTAATTTAGTGAGACCCTATCTCAAAATAAAACATAAAAAAGAGCTGGGCATAGGCAACCTTGAGTTCAATCCCTGGTACAAAAAAAAAAAAAAAAAAAAAAAAAGAAAAGAAAATCAGTCTCAAGCTGGGTGTTTGCTTTCCCCTGACCCAGTGCTCTGCTCCTGGTGGCCTCTATGAGAATGGGAGGAGACAGGCAAGAACTGCTTTGGCTGTGTCAGGTTGACTGTCCTTTGCTCTTGTCTAATCCATGTAGCACCTGTGGGCATTCCCACATAACATCCCAGTTATTTGGGTGATGAGGTTAGGGCAGAATTTGTGACCCAAAGAGAAACTTTGTTAAGCATTATGTGGCCAGGTTTCAAAATCAGTGCTCCCTCTGACGTGTCTCACTGTTCCTGCTTGAACCAGGAAGGCTACACAGAAGCTCTCCTATTTGAATCCCTTATCTCCAAGCTAAGAAAACTCAATGAATGGCTTAAAGCCTGAAATAGTGTATAGATAGTATGGCTCATTTACAAATTGTCGTTCCTCCAAACCAAGTCCAGAGGCAAGACACTGGCTTTGACGTTGTTCGTGGTCCTGACACTGGTTTGACCTCATCATCTGATTTTTGTTTTATGTAACCTCGAATTCTTCTAGGCCCCAGGCATGTGTGCCACAGATACTGTCATGGCTCTTCTTCATTCTAAGATATGATGAAAAGGTGCCCTAAAAATCTAGAGATATAGGCTACTTGATGAAATTTCAGTTTTTTATCATTTTAAGCAGGTCGTTTGGCTTATTCGAGGGTGAAAAAATATGTGAAATGACTTTCAGGGACAAAGTGTATATTCTAAGTTCTGATATAGGATCATGAACAATTCTGAAGTTTGGGTTGAAATATCATAGTACATAGTATTGCCGAAGAGCCCACAGTTCTCTGTCAACTTAAGGGGCTCTTCCTGAACTCTCCTCATCACTCAGGGTTGAAATGCCTCATCTGTAATGTTCCTTGTTATTGATGGTCATTGTTGATTCTTAGGTTCAGGCCAGGAATCATCCGGAAATCATTATCTAAATTCCTTCTCTCATGTTCTGAACAGTACATTTTACTAAGAAATTCCTGTTAAAAGCACCATCATGTTCCTTTTTGAAATTATTGTCCCATAAGTGAATTAGCTTTCATTTAATCCATTTGAGTTACTTCCATTTAGCTACGTTAAATAACAAGTGAAGTCTGGAGAAAGCAATCCTGTGACCCGTGATTCTGGTGTATCCATTTTTCCTTAATAATAATGGGAAGTGTTTTCAGATTCCCAGAGGAAATGCTGGGATGCTTTGTAAAAAATGAAAGCATTTACAGTATTCAATCGTATTCAGTGATGGATTCGAAGACAGCAGGCTGGGAATGGATAATGGGCGTGCAGGCAGGTGCTTGAAGGCTTCCTAAACCACTGCTCCACAGCATTTAGCTCATGTTTCTGGAGGGCCTGCTTTGGTGCCATCACTCAGATCTATCAGTTGATTGAAAAGCGATCATGTTTTCCTGGTAAATATTTAAGCAATTGGCAACCATGAAGACATTCTTTCCTTACTGTTCTACATCATTCATGGATGCTGACTTTACAAGAGGGGTCTGGAAGGGAATCTGTATCACTGTTTTGTCTTTTATAAAATATAATAGTATCCTAACTACTCATTTATCAACTTGTTCTACATGTCACCCTCATGCAAAATGCTGTCAATATTTCCTATGATTTCCACGTTAAGAACTCTACCAAATTGTTATTTGATTTCTGTGTCCTGCTGAGTGGTTTTTCTTTTATAAAATACCACATTTTATCACCCTGTGGCACTGAGTGTGTTGCTGTGATACGGTGATGATCCTGAGCTATAGTTCTTTAAATAGCTCGGTTCTTGTGTTTTTATATTATGTAACAGTTTTGTGATGCTTTTGTGCATTCTTTGTCTTCTCTTCCGAGTTTTGAAATCTGTCATAAATAAACTTTTTCACTGTGCACCTAAAACATCTGAGTTGTATCGTAACTTGATTTACATTTAACTCTTCTCTCTCTCCCCTTCATCTTAAGGGGAAGGGTATTCTGTGAATCCACGTGTATTCTTTTATAATATATCAAGATTATACAATTTAAAAAATGAGGATAAGATTAATAATAGATCTTTCATCTGTATTTAAATTCACAGCAGAGTATTATGAACTGGGAACTGGGTTTGGAAAAAAATTGTGTTTATAGTGATGATTAATAGAACATTGAATTTTAGTCAGGATTTGGTCCCTAGTGATGCTCATCTCCCTATGAATGTACTCTTCAAATTTGGCACCAGTATTTTGAATACCAGGTTAATCATTAACATAGTCTGCAGATATTTAATTCAGCCTGGTTTTATTTGCAAATATGACACCATAACATGTCTTTGACATCTCTTAAAACACTGCCTCTTCACATTCCTGGCGTCTGAGTAGGGCAGGATGCCATTTAAATACTCTGTTCAGTGCTATCTGACTCTAAGATGAGCCTGTCAGGTCATTCTCTGCTTTTGCAACATATCTTAGAGGTGGCAGGATAAAGAAGAGATATGAAATAATTGTGAGTTAAATGAATATAATCCACCTACTAAATTATGCCATAACCAACAATAAAATGCCTAGGCAGCTGGATGAGGTGGTGCATACCTGTAATCCCAGCAGCTTGGGAGGCCAAGATGGGGATCACATGTTCAAAGCCAGACTCAGCAACGGTGAGGCACTAAGCAACTCAGTGAGACCCTGTCTCTAAATAAAATACAAAACAGGGCTGGGGATGTGGCTCAGTGATTGAGTGCCCTTGAGTTCAATCCCTGGTACCCACCCCCCCAAAAAAAAAACCCCAAACAAACAAAATGCGTAGGCAGCTTACATGTAGCTAAGGATCTTTATTTAAAGTCACGTATAGAATACTGGCTGTATTATGTCACTCTAACACATAATAGAATCAAGATTATTATTTTAAAAATATTTTTTAAATTGTAGATGGACTTAACACCTTTATTTATTTTTATATGGTGCTAAGGATGGAACCCAGTGCCTCATACATGGTAGGCAAGCACTCTATCAACTGAGCTATATCCCTGGCCCCCCAAGATTATTTTTTGACTCTTAAAAGCTTTCTTATTCATCATATGATTGACCTTGACATAGCACAAGATTGTATAAGGCAGCTCACAAATTGCAGCTCTGAACATTCAGCCTTGATGTTCTTTGACCCACATAGTTCTGGCTTAAACTCAACAACTAAGTTCTGAGTATTCTCCCACAGCAGAATGGTGCCTGTGGCCATGCAATCAAGAGCTAAGTTAAGTTTCGTTGAAAAGTTGGGAGGAACCAATAAAATGAATACTTACTATACGAACATGTGTACTCACCTGCTTATCTAGTAAGTTTATCACTTTGCTTAATATGTAAAACTTCTGTAGAAAACAATTCCTGTGCTCTTTGATTTGTTCTCAAGTGTCTCCTGGCAGCACCTCCTTCCTGAAGCCTTAATCCTTCCAAAGCATTTGCTGTGTCTTATTACTTCATCTGCTTGGAAGACCGGCCACATCCGATACAGTATCAGGCCACTCCAACATCTGCTCTTCATCTGCTGTGGCCACTCCCACTCTGGAAAGACTACGTATCAGGTCTCCCTGGGCCTCTGGCACATCAGGATCAGGTGTCTGCTGAGTGTCCCTCACAGTCTGATGAGTGATATAGAAATGAAGGGCTCTACTTTGACCACTCACTCAGCCTTTTGAGAGAAGCTCCTACTGAAAAAATGTCCCCTGAAAAGGTGATTGCCTTTACTATTTCAAAATTCAGATTGAAACTTAATCCCTAAAGCAACAGTATGAAGAGGTGGGGCCTTTTGGAGGAGATTAGGCCATGAGGGCTCCACCTCATGAATGTGATTAGTATCTTAAAAAAAGGAACTGCAGGAACCACTTAAGCCCTTTTTGCCCTTCTGTCTCTTTCACCATCTGAGGACAACATTGAAGGCACTATCCTGGAAAGAGACCAAGCCCTCACCACACACTGAACCAGTTATCTTGATCTTGGATTTCCCAGCCTCCAGAACTGTGAGAAAATAAATTTATGTTTTTAAAAAATTATCCAATCTTGCTTATTTTGTTATAGTGGGTATAAATACACTAAGACAGTCTTGGGTTGGGTAATGCATCTGTCACCTGAAAATAAGACTATTTGCAGACTTGAGGGAGTCACAGAGGAGGTTGTTTTAAAAACTATTTGTGGAAGCTTAATTATTGCTAAGCCATTTGATCTGACAACATTAGAGAAGTCTATGCATGTAGGAAGATATTAGTTCCTTTATGATCTTCTAGGCCCCAAAAAGAGAAGATAGAAGAGGATGGGAGGGGAGAGTCAGTCACAACTGTACAGGATGGACATCTTTCAACTTAATGTTCATTTATGGAGTGAGACTAGTCACACTGCTTGATACTGAGATAACAGGTAGGACAGGAACCCAGCCTAGAAGAGCTTGAGGGCACTCTGCACTCATGCAGGGAAATTTCCAGCAAAGTTCCTATGGGAATAGAGAAAGGGGTTCCCCTCTCAATTAACCAGACCTGGGTCTCTGGAGGATGGTTTCCTGTGGAGTATGGATGAAACCAGCAAAATCTCAGGTCTCCACATTTCTGAACAGCAGGACATCCATCCATGATAACCTGGACTCCAGTAGAAGCCCCAGGGCTGAAAACACAAGATAGCCTCACTTTGACTCAACACTGCAGCCCAGAGATCAGACAGACTGCTCCTCTCTCCTGATCTGCGGTCATTCAGTGACACCAGGACCTCGTTCATCTACTACCTCCCCAATACTTTTTCCATCCCTCAGTTGATCCTAAGTGGTGACCTTCCTGGTCTTGTTTTCTCAGTAGCCCTCCCAATTCCAACTTCCAGATTCCCCGACTTTCCCACAGCCCCAGTCTCCAAAATCCAGGGGAATTTCCAGAAAAGTTGCTGCTGAGGCTCCTTGGTTCTGGATGAAGAGGGAGATGAGGATGGTTCCTAGCCCTGGCCTTGAGACGTTTGTGTTGCTATGGACAGTGAGCAGAACTTCCCTGCTTTAAAGTACAAAAAGTTTTGCAAAAAGATCATGAAATAAAGAGACAGACTTCTGCCCCTCTAAAGCCAGTGTAGCTGAGAACCCGGAAGGTTTAGTCATTTTCTCTGGGTAGTGCCTATAATTGATGGTGGGATCCCTGCCAGAACCTGGCGCTTTCCAGGTGAGTCTCCTCAAAGGATCCTGGAGTGAGTTTCTTTGGCTTAAGACACATTTGTTTTTGTGGGGAAGAATAGGTTTGTCTGGGTTTGGGAGGGCGCAAGATAAGAAAGGAGGATGTGATGGTTAATTTTATGGCGACCTGACTAGGCTGCAGGGTACCCAGATGAAGCATCATCTTGGATGTGCCTGTGAGGATGTCTCTGATGAAATTAGTATCTGAATGGGTTGATTCAGTAAGGTAGACAGTCCTCCCCAAAATGAGTGGGCATCATCCAATCCACTGGGGCCTGAAAAGAACAAAAAATAGAGAAAGGAGGAATTCACACACCCCCACCCCTTTTTCCTGCCTCACTGCTTGAGTTAGAATGTCTCATTTTCTCTGGTCCTTACACTTCCACCAGTGACTCCTCTGGTTCTCAGGCTTTTGGATTGAATTACATCACCCATTTTCCTGGGTCTCCAGTATGCAGATGGCAGACCATGGGACTTCTTGGCTTCTATAACTGCATTTGAAAATTCCATATAACTCACCCCCACTCCCACCCTCCTCCATATAGCCTACTAGTTCTTGATTAATACAGAATGCCTCACTGAAATGCCATAGACTCCAGGGATCTCTGATGATTCCATGATGAGTCCACGGTAAAAGCCACAAAATTTGTTTTTTACCAGCCCTCCACCTGGGACTGATTTTCACATTACATGTGATGCATATCTGAAAATTTCTTTTGAAATAGGACCTGGACTATGGGAAGATACATGTAAAATGAGTTTTGTGCGTTAGATGAGGGATGGTTTTTAAATACTATTTGATAATGGAGACTGTGTTACCTTTCTACCTGATTTTTGGTTTCCTTAAAACCCATAAATCTTTTACCACCAGTTTTTGGGATGGCGGAAGGAGCCCCAGGATGAACAGGTTAATATTTGGATGCTATCTAGGAGGAGGAGACCTGAGTTGAAACACATTGGCTCCTGGAAGTTCGTCGTGGAACAGACACACAAGCAGAGAGCCAACACACAGTTGAGTGGTAGTTAGAGCCAGGCACGCTTTATGGAGGACATAAAATCAGCAACAGCAAGGTCCACGTCTGTCAGTTGCACTTCACACCTGCACACATCC
Source organism: Sciurus carolinensis (assembly GCF_902686445.1). Classification (NCBI taxonomy): domain Eukaryota; kingdom Metazoa; phylum Chordata; class Mammalia; order Rodentia; family Sciuridae; genus Sciurus; species Sciurus carolinensis. The sequence continues at coordinate 175,291,522 of NC_062214.1, read as the reverse complement.
TGGCTCCCAGCTTTGGGAGTCACCGGGGAGTGCTGCTCCATGTTGGCAGACTGAAGGGAGGGAATGGTGAAGTTCACTGCTAGCTAGAGCAGGAGACCAGACTGTTCCCACCTAGGACGATTCCACGTTGCCCTCTCCAACCTAGCTCGCTCTAGAATCATACAGGGAAGGGGGAGTGGTCTCAGGCTGTCTGTTTCTATCCTACTTGTGGATTCTAATTTGTTCTCTTGCTTCCCAGAAGTCTCTTGAACTTTCCTGTGGCCTGGAGATGAGACTGGGGAGAGGCAGGCAGTTGGGAGCACCTGCTAGCCCGAGCCAGGCTGGAAATCCTTTTGGATGTGTTGGGCTCAGAGAGGCAGCGGTTGGTGAGGGGCCCAGTCGGCTGCCTTATCCTAGAGCAGTGGCGGCGGCAGCCCATCTGGCCTGGCCCAGCCCGAGGCTGGCCTGCTGCTCCTCTGCAGAGCTCCCCCGACATCTCCAGGTCCGGGAGGCGCACTGCCACGGGAGTGGCAGGTACATGCCTGCAGTGCGGGGTCTCGCCCTTTCCTCTGAGCTCATTTTCCCTGTAGTCCCCAGTTTTAATCACCTACGATTTCAGACATCCAAATTTTAGGAGGTGATAATCCCTGGTTTCTGGGAAGAGATCAGTCCTTTACCAAATAACATTTCTTGTAGAAAGAGACCAGGTGAGTCTTATCCAGTCAGGCAAGGCTGCAGTAATTTAGGGAAGGGTCCAGATGGCAGCAGGGCAGGACCGGGGGTACACTGAGTCTCCCTCATCACGGCCCTGTCTCATCTACCTTCCTCTGCTTCTCTCTGGCTTTGTGGGGACAAACCCACCTTGGGAAAAAGAGTGGCCCACTTTGGTTATTCTAGAGCTTGGAACCAAGGTCTTTTAAGAGAGGAAAGGCCACAAAAGAACTCAGGATGAGAGGGGAGAACTAGGTGTCCTAGGATTGGGCTGCAGAAAAGGGACACATGGTTGAGAAAGGTGGCTTCCATTTGAAACAGGCATGTAGACCCCAGTCCTGTTTAACCTCAGCCACGTGGGAGAAATGAAATCTCAGGTATGGATCATGAAGCTCATCTCGTTTCACCACCAGAAGCTACTCTAATCTCCCTACGTTGTCTCTGCCAAGAATCGGTCCTGGTTCAATGTGAGCACTGCCAAGCATGGGGACATGTCCCCACTAGCACAGCCCGTGATGAATTGTCACCTGGCTGGTTTCCTGAGCTCAAGTTGACCCCAGTGACAGTTCACACTGCCTGTAGGGGCAGCCTACCTCCTGTTCGTAGGACCACTTGTGGCTGGATTTGCCCAAATTCCTAACCTTGGAACTGGTACAGAGAATTCTGCCCCTGGAGGTAAGGCCCTGGTGTGAGCGCCGGCTGGCTTCTCGTGAGGGAGCAGAACATTGGTGATGGTACCACTCCCACTGCTGTTGGCTAGGTGCTTTCTTTCCTGCTCAGTTCTCCCTGGATCCTGATTCTCTCAGGCAGGCGTCTGGGCTTACTTCTCTTCCTTGCCCTTGGTTTCAGGGCCAGGCCTATCACAAGGCAGGCAAGTGGCTGACCGGACTGACTTCCTGTCCTGAGCCCAGTCATGGGGCGTTCCAGCAGGGGGTCGGGGGCAGTGTTCAAATTCTGGAACCCAGCTCGGTCTTAATAAGCTGGAGGCCGGGCTGCAGTTAATGACCAAATTCCAGCGTGGGCACTCCCTGAAGTCAGTTCAGTAAGGCTTCCTCGTGGCGCTTGGGTAACTTGTGGCCTTTTAATCCATATTCTCATTTTGTCTTTGTGACTGCCCTGTGACATACACAGCAGATACCATTTCTGCCCACCACCTCCTGACACTTGACAGACGAGAGGACTGAAGTACGACAAAGTTTAGGGGGAAGGCAGCACCAGGTCGAGAGTTCAAGTTCAAGGACTAAAGTCAAATCTCCTGGCTGCCCATTGAAGGCTTATTTCCAGGCCTGTTCAGCCCACCCAGCATCTACTCCTGTGTCCCCTCCCTGCCCATGTGCCAATGTGGCAATGTTTGGGAGCTAGGCTCTCAGCTCAGCAGGTGTATCTGGCTGTCGGCGTGGGTGAGACACCTGGAAGGCCTCCAGGGCCAGCAGTGCCTTGTTGATGCGGCTGATGATAGGATAGGGGGCGAGATCCACCTTGAACCTGCGGCAGAGAAACACCTTGTAAACCACGGTTTTTAGGGATATAGGGGAGCCTGCCCTGTGGGTAGTGAGGGAAGCAGAGAAGTAGGGCTGGATGGGGTCCATGGGGCCGGTCAGGGAAGGACAAGGAGGCAGCCCTGTCATGGGTAGCTCTCTGGGTGTGGGTAGGTCTGGTGTGGTATCATTTGGCATTTCTGTTACCTACTGTTCCTATCTAAGCAACGACTCTTTATTGAGAACCTACTATGTGTGAAGCCCAGTGCAAGGCACTTCCATGTCCCTAATACCCAGCACGATACCTTCAGAGAGGTACCTACTCATGCTCTGTGGAAGGGCTGCTGGAGGAACACAGAGGTTGACCTTCTTGCTGGGCATCCTGTTGTCTGGAGACAACAGGGTGTCCACAAAGTGAGCCACCTCCTCTTAGAAGCACAGGCTGTATACAGGACCACCTGGGTGCAGGGGGCATGGTAAGGGCATTTCATTGGTTCTTCCACCCTGGCTCTTCAAGGCTGAGGTGACTGGTGTGGCGTGGCCTCGTCAGTCGGGGAAGGGTTTGCATGAGATGCTACTCCAGTGGCTGAAGCGGAAGACCCGACTGGTAGAACCAGGAGAAGGAAGGGTGGTGCCGCTCTCTCTTACCTTTCAGCATTTGCTACCTGAGGCGCCAAGCACAGATCAGCCATGGACACCTGAAAGGAGGTCGGGTGGGCTCGTGTCAGGATGAGTGCCTCAGACTCACTGGGTGTGTTCTCTGTCACTGTGCTAGAGGTGTCAGTCCATGATGTTCCCATCTGCTTCAGTTTTTCCACCCACCCTCACCCTTGCCTCCCCTGGGTCTACCTGGCTTTGTCCCCCAGAACTAGGCTACACTGCAGTTACCCTGACAACCAACCCTGTGGGTGGCCAGAGAAAGCTCGGCTGGTTTGGTGGATGTTACTGTGCTCGTGGCCCTTGGTGAGGGGACACTCAGGAACCAGAACTGCCACAGGTCCAGGGCCTGGTCTGTAGGAGTCAAGGCACCTGGATCCCAGAATCTCAGGATTAGGAGAGAAGGGAGACGCCATCTCGCCTAGCTCTCATCTGATGCCTGGCCCACTACCCTCTCCCAGGTGTGGTCTTCTGGCCCGGACCCTTCACTCCTCTCAGGGAGTGGAGCTCCCCACAGGAAGCTGTCTGCCCAGAGTGGGAGAGGATGGACGAGTCCCAGTGGGAGAGTGAAAACCTGGGGTCAGCACGAGGGAGGAGGCTGCTGAGGGCAGGTCTGGGGACACTTACCTGGTCTCCCACACAGTACTTCCCCGCGGTGCTCTGCAGGATCTGCTCCAGAGCTGTGGGGAGACCACACAAGTAATCGTACTCTGGGCACGGAGATGGGACATTAGCCTTTTGGGCCTTGTTCTCCATACTTATAAAAGGGTGGGTGGCTGAGTGACAGTTGTGGCATGGGTGCTGGAGGGGATAAGGCTGTCAGGACTGGAAAGTTTCTAGGGACAGGCTGATATTTCCCTGGGTTCCTCAAGTCTGCTGCCACCCACCAGAGGGACAAGACCTGCAGCTGGCCGGGCAGCTGCTCCCACACTGACTGGCTGGCACTCTGTTGGTCGTGGTTTCTTGACTGGGGTGGGAAAAGCAATAAAGCAGAAGTTGGGCCATCACCCAGCTCTGAAGGGCCTGCCACCACCCAGGCCACTGTCAAGACAGAAGCAGTCCGGCAGGCTGGTTCAGGTGCCAGGGCCCTGTGCTCCAGGGTTACTTCTCTAAGCCGTCACCCTGGGGCAGCTCACAGGAGTGAGAACTCACCATCAAAGCCAGAAATGATGGCCTTCTGGGCCACGGGCAGCTGGTTCTCCTGTTCCACTTGCTTCAGGGCAGACAGGTTCTGTGTAGCCCAAGAAAAGTCTGTGACTGCTCTGGGAGCCACCTGGGTCTTCCCCTCAGCTACGCCCTGCTCTGAGCAGCTCAGTTCCCACCCGCCCCTGGTTATTTACCTACTGGAGGGAGCCATCCTGGTAGCCACCTTCTCAGGCTGCTTATAGTCCAGAAGCCATGTGATTCTGGCAGAGATGTGCAAGAGTAGGGACAAAGGACAACTGCCATGGCACGTGTGGCCATAACCTGAGGCCTGTTTGTCTGACCCAGTGCTTCTCCCTCATATGCTCCCATGTTAGGAGAGGGAGGGCCAGGGTGGGGGAGGGGCACAGGACAGGCTTCCAGAGATTTTGACTCTTGTACCCCTGGAGCCACTTTACTTCTGGACTTCAGTTTCCTCACCTGTAGAATGGAATTCTCTCTGCTGCAGTGACATGGGAGTGGGCACAGGTGCACAGAGGTCCTGGCCTTGGTCCCTGTTCTGCCACTAATTAGCTGTGTCACTTGGCTGTCACTTCACCTTTCTGGGGTTATTTTCTCACAAAGTCAGGAGTTAGCACAAATGAACAGTTTTATTTACTTATTTATTTTGTGGTACTAGGGATGGAACCCAGGGCCATGCACACTGTAGTCAGTGCTCTATGACAGAGCTACATCCCCAGCTCTTTTTTTAAAAAAGTATCTTGCTAAGTTACATAAGCTGACCTTGAACTTGGGATCTCCACCCTCAGCCTCCAAGTAACTGGGATTACAGGTGTGCACCACCACACTCAGCAGAAGATCAGTTTTAGTACTTACTTTTCTGTTTTACTAGTGAAAACTTAGAAAAACAAAACAAAACAAAACAAAACAAAACAAAAAACCCAAAAAACCCCATGAGAATCCCAAAACAGGCATCTCTTGGAGAGACTGGGGTTTGGTTCCCGACCACTGTAATAAAGTGAATGCAGCAATAAAGCAAGTCACATCCATTTTTTTATTTCCCAGTGCTTATAAAAGTTTTGTTTACGTGATACTGTAGTCTATTAAGTATGAAGTAGCAGTATGTCTAAAAAAGTGTATATATCTTAAGTTGAAAAATACTTTATTGCTAAAAATGCTAACAATCGAGTGAACTGTTAGAAAAATGGCACCGAGAGACTTGCTCAAAGAATGTTGCCTCAAATCTTCAACTTGTAAAAAAAAAAATACAGGGTTGGGGATATAGCTCAGTTGGCAGAGTGCTTGCCTTGCAAGCACAAGGCCCTGGGTTCAATCCCCAGCACCGCAAAAACAAAACATAACAAAAAAACCCCGGAATCTGCGGGGCACAATGAAACCAAGAGCAGTAAAACGAGGTGTGTTGTATTGAACACAGCACAGATGAGAGGGAGGCTGCTCGGGTTAAAGCCAGAGGCCCGGACCTGAGCCCACCCAGCCCCTTCCCTGCCACCAGCCCTTTCTCCACGTTGAGCCCCTGTAGTTGCATCCTTGGAAACTGAGGGCTTCTTGGGTGGAGGATTTCCAGGATTCCCGCCCACATAAGCCTGTGGCTAGGTCAAAGCCCCCAAGAGTCCTTCTCTGTCTTCCTGCTACCCCCATTTCCAATCTAGACACCCCATCGTGGGCTCACCAGTCAGCGTGTGAGAGGACGAGTGTGAGAGGCGTGCAAGGGACTCACCTGCAGGGGCTGGATGCCAGAGGCGATGAGGTCAGAAATCATGCGCACGCTTGCCCTCTTCTTCGGATCCTGAGGCAGGAGTGGTGGAGTGGGCCGAGTTTCTTCCAGGTACTCAATGATGGCCAGCTGTCCAGAGGGAACAGGAGTCAGGGAGAGGACCTGAGGGGACCCTGGACCAGAGGTCCTTCCTTTACCTTGCCCTCCTCAGCTGGAAGCCTTTGGCCCTTGTCCTGCAGATCTTGGTTCCCCACATGCTCTACTCTCTCCTCACCTCCCCAACCTCTCTCCCTCTGACAGACATCCACCAAGCAGCTGTATATGCTAGGTTCTTTGGCCACACACAAGTGAGAAAGAGATAACAGGCCCTCTCATTCAGGGTACTGCTCCTGTGAGGGGCCGCCCAAGCCCTGTACTCACTGACTGGCCAATGGTGACTCCATCAATCTTCAGGGCTGGCACCTGCTTCATGGGATTCACTGCCTGGAATTCCTTAGAAAACTGTGGAGACAAGGCCCCAGTGGGATAGATGGCTTGGCTTGAGTTGGCTAGAGCAGAACCAAGCAAGTGGGCAAACCCGAGGCCTGCCATCTGTGCATACCCCCCCTCCCCGGGGAGACCCTTGCTCCCAGGCCCAGGCTAAACCCTGAGGGATCTGTGCATTATCTGAAACCTTAACTGCTCCTCAGCTTTAGGTTTTTCCCCAATGGCCTGACTATTTGACTTTCCCTGCATCTCACACTGTGACCACCAAGGTAGGTCCTACCCTAGCCATCCATGCAGGGGGTCCAGGATGGGGCAAGGACTCACTGGCCACCCACCCTAATGCAATCAGGCATTGAAGAGCACAGGCTGTAGTGCTGCACCCAGAGCTTGGACCTGTCTCGTGGTTCCTTTTGCTGCACAGGTTGCTACCTTGTCCCACAGGGAGAGCCAGCAGCATCTTCCAGTCATAGGGACCATGCGACATAGGCATACTTATGGGGGCAGACCCCTACCTGGTCTCTTCACAGTCTAATTCCCACATTTTGGTCTGGGGCAGCCTCCTTACCTGTTGCCCCCCATCCTTTATGAGATTGATGGGTATTATCTCATAGTCAATGCCTTTCAAAGCCAAAGCTAGAAGAGACCACAGATAGGAGATCAAGGCTCAGTTTCTTGCTATACTCCCAAGGAAAAAGCCCTCCCAGGGTGACATGAGGCTGCCAAGGGGGAAGTTTCCCCACACTGCTAGATGGCAGATGCACAGCCTGGCACTAGCCCCTTCTGTCCAGCTTTCCTTGTTACCACCCACCACTCTACCTGGGTGTGTGAGACTCCACCTTTCTCACCCCTGAACTCTTAGAGTCCTCACCCTCTGGACCTTGCAACAGGGCCCTCCCGCCCCATGGATGGTGCGATGAAGGAGTGTGAAGGCGTCTAGGGGCAAAGGGAAGATGCTCAGAGGACCATGCAGAGTACACACAGGTCAAATGACACCTGTTTCTATTTAGAGAAGAATCTCTTTCCAATCCATTCTCTCTGTTCTCATTTACTATAATTCCAGGATGGCACCAGGCTCTCTGGTGGTCTCAAAGCATTTGCAGTGACTCCAGTGACCAGGTTTCCTTCCATCTGGCAAACACCAGGGGCAGCCCTGGTGGAGAAGAGTGCATGTGTATGTGTACATGTACGCTTGGCTATTAAAACAGGGTGCTAGCTGGGCTCTGGCAAGCGCCAAGGAGCAAGGAGAGGAAGATGTGACATGTGAGGAGAGCTTGCGAAAGGTCAGGTTCCTCCTTGGTGCTGGTCAGCTCATCTGGAGAGTGAAAGTGGTGGAGGTCAAGTGCAGAAGCCAGAGCGTGAAGGCCCTAAAGAGACAGCACTCCTACTGCTCTGCACTCAGCCAGGGCACAGGCTCAAGGGCCCAGAGATGGGGACATCTTGGAGGAAAAGTTTCTCCTCACCCCCAGTCCTCCTGCTTACTGACTCCACAGACACCAATCAAGCGACCTGGAATGGGGCCGGGGGTGAGTGTCACACAGTGCTTTGCACTTAGGGCCAGGCTCTGGGGGCAAGCTGCTTGGGTTCAAATTTCATCCCCTTCCTTAGACAGCAGTCAAGTATTTAATGGGCCACTTGCTGCAATTTCCCCAACTGACAAGCAAGCACAGTGTAGTAGTTAAAAGTGTGGATTCTGTCTGTGGTGCATCCCCAGCGTAAACAGACCACCAGGTGGACTGTGGAGCCAGACTATGTGGCTCAAATTCCAGCTTGGTTTCTTAGTTGCTACATGATGCAAGTTATTCACCTTCCTGGGCCTGTTTCTTTATCTATACAACAGGGACAGGGTTTTCAGAATGAAAGGGAATTGTACACACAAAAGGACTCGGGGCAGAGCCCTTTATCAGTAGAGCTGCAGTAAGGATGACCTTGGTCAAGGGTTGTCTGAAGCTGGAGGTGGGGGCAGTGCAGGACTAAGCCAGAGGACTGTGGTTCTGCTCCCTTGAAGCCTCTGTGGTTGACACTGGTAGTTACATTTAATTTGACACATCAAATAAGAATCAGAAGAGGCCAGCTGTTCCTCTGTGGGTTACCAGGGACCTCTGGATTTTATAAACCTGTTTTAAGCATGGTTGCTAAGGGGTTTTAGAGAACAGAGAGGGGCAAGTAGTAGTGCCAAGAAGAAAAACAACCCCTTCCTCCCACCCCCAGCTTGTTCTTGTTGGACTTCCTGGGTGGAGGTGCCATTCAGGGATAGGGTATCCAGGAAACTAGCGATGCTGGTTGCTGGGGCTGAAGTCCTGTCTGACACTGCGCCCCTTCTGTCCCAGGCCAGCTCTGCACCTGAGGCTTCTCTACCCCACTCCACCAAGGTACTCAGCTCTTACCAATTCGAACTCTCCATGAGCAGGAGCTCCGGAAATAGGAATAGAGGATGGGCTGAGGAGAGAGAGAGGACAAGGGGTATGTTAACTCAGGCTCACTGGGTTTCCAGCCTCCGAAGCCCACTGGAGTAGAGGGACCGGCCCCAGGAAAGGGTCTCTTGAGCCACCACAGCTTCTTCCCGTCCCACCAGGCCTCTTTGCTCAGGACTGCATTTGGACATCCCAGGGCAGACTTAGAGCTCTCTGGGTCAGAGGCCCTGGGAGTTGTGTAAGTCCCTTGGCTCCCAACTGTGCTGGCATGAGTCCCTGAGGTCTTGTGGCCACCAAGGGGGCAGCGGCCTTCAGGGGCCTGCCTTACCTTGCCAGACTCAGTCATAGTGCTGTGGTGATCCTCGGCTTCCTAAGGAATGTCCCCTCTCACAGAGCTACAGAGGGATGAACCCTGAAGGGGCAGGTCCCATGAACCAATGGGGAAGCTGGGTTAGACAGGCGTCAGGGAACTTTGGCTCCAAACACAAGGGACGTCTCTTCCATCAGGGGACTTTGACTCTGATCACAGGGGCAACTCTTTCTTCTTGGGAAGTTTGTTATGCTCCTGGTGGAGCTGTCTGATGTCCTGGGCAGAAAATGCAGACTGGCTTTGAGTTGGCAGTGTGTGTGACAAAGTGGGCAGGGAGCTGGCATCTCTGGGGTCCAGATCCAGTGCAGGACCCAGCCCTGCATGACCTTGGACAAAACTTTTCCTTCTCTAGTCTTCAGTTCCTCTGCTTGTAAAACAAATGATGGCAGAGATCCCTGCCAACAGGCAAAAAGACCAGGAATTGTAATTTTTTTTATGCTTTGGGGTCTATCTCCTTTAATCCCCCACCCTCCAGTCCTCAGCTCCCAACTGGTCTCATAAAAATAGCTAGCAGATGTGCCCATTCACCCTAAAGGTGAGGTAGCAACTAGCAGTTCACAGGGCCCCATCTGGCACTCAGGTTTTCTGTTGATCTACACATTACAGATGGTTCCTGACTTAACAGTGGTTCAACTTAATCATTTCTCAAATTTACAATGGTGTAAAAGAGATATGCATTCAGTTTAGACACCATACTTCAAATTTTGGACTTTGATCTTTTTCCAGGCTAGTGATATGCAGTATAATACTTCTGTAAAATGTCAGGTGGCAGCAGTAAGCCACAGCTCCGTGATCACAATCGCAGGCTGATCATAAGGCAGAACGACTGACAATCTACAGTGTACTGTGCTGCCAGCAGTTTTTGCAATATTGTATTTTGACGTCCTATCTAGTCTACAAAATGCCCATTTGTGGGGCTGGGGGTCAGTGGTAGAATGCTTACCTAGCATGTGCAAGGTCCTGGGTTCAATCCCCAGCCCCCTGGGGTGGAGGAGGATATCCATTTGTGTGTATAAATAAAACTTTTTAACACTTTATAATAAAACAGTCTTTGTGCTACATGCTTTTGTACAACTGTGGGCTAATGTGTTCTGCCATGGTTCATGCCTGGCCCATTTTTCTCATTTTTGCTACCTTCAGGCTCCTAAAGACAACAGTGTGTGGCTTTTCCTCTGAGGTTTAAGGGACTGGTGCTTCTTGGGTAACCAGCATTTCAAAGTGGGATCCAAGAAAGAGTAACCAGTGATTAATACTCATGAATTTCCCCCCCACACATATTCACGTGGCTAAGAGAACTTGGTAGAATTTTTTAGATCACCCCTGTCTACTACCTTTCAGACTACAGACATATTACCAAAGTTCCCTCACCATCCTGCCACCCCAGCACCCCAAACTTCCATCTGAACCTGCTTTCCCCAGCCCTACACTACCAACGCAGTCTTCTAGGTGGACAAGGACACAAGTGGGAACACAAGCTCTTCCAACGTGGTTCCCAAGTCCAAGAGTACCAGCCTGCCTTGCAAGCACCTTTTGTGGGGAAGGTGAAGATGGTCCTGGCACAGAGAGCTGGTGACAGGCAGCAAGTGTCTTTTGCAGAGGAGAAGCTGGGCAGCCACAGTAGGATTCTATTGGGAGATGTAACCCTTTCCTTATCTGGCTAGGCTGGAGGGGCCTCCTGGATCAATAAACAAGGACTGCTGTGAGGGACTGACTACTAGAAGGCAGACTAGGTTGGAATCACTGAAGAAATGTCTCACCTAATGAATAAATGCTACACCTCTGACATGTATTAAGGATGATCAGAGTCACAGTAAATTCCACTGCCCTCCACTATGGCCCATAAGTAGGAAACTTCTGCATTTTCTCTTACTAGTGCTAACTATATACAGTAGTCCCCCCTTATTTTGGGGGGATATGTTCCAAGACCACTGGATGCTGCAGCCACATGTGGTATCACGTCCTATATATACTATGTTTTTTCTTAGACATACATACCTAAGGTTCAGTTTATAAATTAAGCACAGTAAGAGATTACAATGATCAGTAATGAAATAGAATACGTATAATAGCATACTGTGATAAAACTGCCAGCATTGCTACTCTTTAGTTTTGGGGCCATTATGAAGTAAAATAAGCATTACTTGAGCATAAGCACTGCTGAACCTCTGTAGCCTATCTGGTAACCAAGACAGTTAGAAAGTGATCAATAGGCAGGTGGCCTATACAGCCTGGATATGCAGAACAAAAGGCCTCACTACGTCCCAGGCAGGATGGCGTGAGATCTCAACAACACTCAGCAAGGACTGCAATTTAAACTTATGAATTGTTTATTTCTGGAATTTTTCACTTAATATTTTTGGACGACAGCTGATCACAGATGACAAAGCACAGAAGAGAAACAGATGAAGGGAGAGTACTGTAAATCATTCCCTATTACTTTTTACACTTGTACAGTTAAATTTTAAGCTCAAGTAGAGCGTCCATTTCAGTAGCATGCTCGGAAGAATTCAGGAATTCAAATATGCATTCCAATTACTCTCGCAATTTTTATTATTTTGCGGTGCTGGAGATCTTACGCAAGGTCTCAAACATGCTAGGTTAGCGCCCTTACACCCTCAGCAGTTTTTTTTAGCCATCTCTTACATT